>NC_092167.1:670000-772500 GCF_045791955.1 Oncorhynchus clarkii lewisi
AACTTCAATTGGTGGACAAATAGCCTAATGTTCTCCTGCAAAATGTCTTGTTACACTTGGGAATGTATTTTTCCTTCGATGAGAGCAAGCTGTCCAGGCCCTGAGGCAGCAAAGCAAACCGTGATACTCCCTCCACCATACTTTACAGTTGGGATGAGGTGTTTTTGATGTTGGTGTGCTGTGCCTTCTTTTCCTTCCAAACAACTCAACTGTAGTTTCATCTGCCCACAGAATATTTTGCCAGAAGCTCTGTGGAACATTCAGATGCACTTTTGAAAACTTCAGACATGCAGCAATGTTTTTTTTTTTGGACAGCAGTGGCTTCTTCTGTGGTGTCCTCCCATGAACACCAGTCTTGTTTAGTGTTTTACGTATCGTAGACTCGTCAACAGAGATGTTAGCATGTTCCAGAGATTTCTGTCAGTCTTTAGCTGACACTCTAGGATTCTTCTTAACCTCATTGAACATTCTGCGCTGTGCTCTTGCAGTCATCTTTGCAGGACGGCCACTCATAGGGAGAGTAGCAACAGTGCTGAACTTTCTCCATTTATAGACAATGTGTCTTACCGTGGACTGATGAACATCAAGGCTTTTAGAGACACCTCTGTAACCCTTTCCAGCTTTATGCAATTCAACCATTCTAAATCTTAGGTCTTTCTGAGATCTCTTTTGGTCGAGGGATGGTTCACATCAGGCAATGCCTCTTGTGAATAACAAACTCACATTTTGTGAGTGTTTTTTATAGGGCAAGGCAGCTCTAACCAACATCTCCAATCTCGTCTCATTGATTGGACTCCAGGTTTGCTGACTCCTGACTCCAATTATCTTTTGGAGAGGTCATTAGCCTTGGGGTTCACATACTTTTTTCCAACTTACACTGTGGATGTTTAAACTATGTATTCAATATAGACAAGACAAATACAATCATTTATGTGTTATTAGTTTTAAGCACACTGTGTTTGTCTATTGTTGAGACTAAGATGAAAATCAGATCAAGTGTGATGACTAATTTATGCAGAAATCCAGGTAATTCCAAAGGGTTCACATACTTTTCCTTGCCACTGTAAGTGAATCAACGTAATGATACTGTACTTTAGACCTGTAGGTGAATCAACGTAAGGATACTGCACTTTAGACCTGTAGGTGAATCAATGTAAGGATACTGCACTTTAGACCTGTAAGTGAATCAACGTAAGGATACTGCACTTTAGACCTGTAGGTGAATCAACGTAAGGATACTGCACTGTAGACCTGTAGGTGAATCAACACAAAGACACTCCACACTAGCCACTTAGGTGAATCAACACAAAGACACTCCACACTAGCCACGTAGGTGAATCAACACAAAGACACTCCACACTAGCCACGTAGGTGAATCAACACAAAGACACTCAACACTAGCCACGTAGGTGAATCAACACAAAGACACTCCACACTAGCCACGTAGGTGAATAAACACAATGACACTCCACACTAGCCACGTAGGTGAATCAACACAATGACACTCAACACTAGCCACGTAGGTGAATCAACACAAGGATACTCTCATTCTCTCTCCTTCTCTCCTTCTCTCTCCTCTCCTTCTCTCTACTTCTTTCCTGCTCTCCTTCTCTCTCGTCTCTCTCCTCTCCTTCTCTCTCCTCCTCTCCTTCTCTCCTTCTCTCTCCTCTTCTTCCCTCTCCTCTGCTCCTTCTCTCTCCTCCTCTCCTCCTCTCCCCTGCCCTCCTCTGCTCCTTCTCTCTCCCCCTCTCCTCCTCTCCCCTCCTCTCCTCTCTTTTCCTCTCCTTCTCTCTCCTACTCTCCTTCTCTCTCCTCCTCCCCTTCTCTACTCCTCTCCTCCTCTCCTCTCTGTCCTCTCCTTCTCGTCTCCTCTCTCTTCCTCTCCTTCTCTCTCCTACTCTCCTTCTCTCTCCTCCTTCCCTTCTCTACTCCTCTCGCCTCCTCTCCTTCTCTCTCCTCCTCTCCTTCTCTCTCTCCTCTCCTTCTCTTCTCCTCTCTCCTCCTCTCCTTCTCTCCTTCTCTCCTCCTCTCATTCTCTCTCTTCCTCTCCTTCTCTCTTCCTCTCCTTCACTCTCCTACTCTTCTTATCTCCTCTGCTTCTTCTCTCTCTCCTCTCCTTCGCTCTCCTCCTCTCATTCTCTCGCTTCCTCCTCTTCTCTCTCTTTCTCTCCTTCTCTCTCCTCCTCTTCTTCTCTCTCCTCTCCTCCTCTCCTTCTCACTCTCCTCTCCTTCTCTCCTCCTCTCTCCTCCTCTCCATCTCTCTCCTCCTCTCCTTCTCTATCTTCCTCTCCTTCTGTCCTCTGCTCATTCTCTCTCCTTCTCTCCTCCTCTCATTCTCACTCTTCCTCTCCTTATCTCTCCTCCTCTCCTTCTCTCTTTCTCTCCTTCTCTCTCCTCCTCTCCTTCTCTATCTTCCTCTCCTTGTCTCTCCTCCTCTCCTTCTCTCTTCCTCTTCTCCTCCTCTCCTTATCTCTTCCTCTTCTCCTCCTCTCCTTCTCTCTTCCTCTTCTACTCTCTCCTCCTCTCTGTCTTTTACAGTATGTGTGTTTATTCTGAGGCATTAGAGATTCCAGGCACTGGGTTCTGGGTATTGCAACGCTCTGGGTATTCCGAGGAGACAGGGAACGTTCAGGAACATTGAGAGGGAAGTTGGGACTTCGTCAGTGTTCTGTTGAAAGACCAGACTGAAACATACACTCATGTCCAGTGTTGTGTCCCTCGCTGGGACTGGTTTTAAATAAGGGGTGCTTAGTCAGAGGGACTGAGATGTGCTGGAACGTTGCTCTCTAGATGGTAACCGTTTCTCTTCAGTCTACTTTCCAAGAAAATGGTCTTGATTGTTGAGGGTCTGGAGACAGCATTTCGCCTTCAAAATGTCATCAACACTCCCAATATCTTGTTTCCCTCTATAGACAACTAAATCCTAAGTTGTTCAGAGTATCTCAACTCAACATGTCACCATGCTCTTGCTCACAGCAGTCAACACAGCCTCCAAGTCATCAAAGGGACAATGTTTGCTCACAAGCAGAAATGGTGTTGAAATTAAAAATTGTTGTTATACATCGGGCATATCATTAAATTACTTGTCCTCTTGTTAGATTGATATGGTGACTAATTACATCACCTTTGGAATACTCAGATGTGACAGTTATACCACAGATGAATATGGGATAGTGTGCATGCCCCTGTCTGGTAGTCTAGGTACATGTATACAACCCCAGAGACCGGGGTTCAATACCACCTCTACCCTATTATACAACCCCAGAGACCGGGGGTTCAATACCACCTCTACCCTATTATACAATCCCAGAGACCGGGGTTCAATACCCACCTCTACCCTATTATACAACCCCAGAGACCAGGGTTCAATACCCACCTCTACCCTATTATACAACCCCAGAGACCAGGGTTCAATACCCACCTCTACCCTATTATACAACCCCAGAGTTCAATACCCACCTCTACCCTATTATACAACCCCAGAGACCGGGGTTCAATACCACCTCTACCCTATTATACAACCCCAGAGACCAGGGTTCAATACCACCTCTACCCTATTATACAACCCCAGAGTTCAATACCACCTCTACCCTATTATACAATCCCAGAGACCGGGGTTCAATACCCACCTCTACCCTATTATACAACCCCAGAGACCAGGGTTCAATACCCACCTCTACCCTATTATACAACCCCAGAGACCAGGGTTCAATACCCACCTCTACCCTATTATACAACCCCAGAGTTCAATACCACCTCTACCCTATTATACAACCCCAGAGACCGGGGTTCAATACCACCTCTACCCTATTATACAACCCCAGAGACCAGGGTTCAATACCCACCTCTACCCTATTATACAACCCCAGAGACCAGGGTTCAATACCCACCTCTACCCTATTATACAACCCCAGAGTTCAAAACCACCTCTACCCTATTATACAACCCCAGAGACCGGGGTTCAATACCCACCTCTACCCTATTATACAACCCCAGAGTTCAATACCACCTCTACCCTATTATACAACCCCAGAGACCAGGGTTCAATACCCACCTCTACCCTATTATACAACCCCAGAGACCAGGGTTCAATACCCACCTCTACCCTATAATACAACCCCAGAGTTCAATACCACCTCTACCCTATTATACAACCCCAGAGTTCAATACCACCTCTACCCTATTATACAACCCCAGAGTTCAATACCACCTCTACCCTATTATACAACCCCAGAGACCAGGGTTCAATACCACCTCTACCCTATTATACAACCCCAGATACGGGGGTTCAATACCACCTCTACCCTATTATACAACCCCAGAGACCGGGGGTTCAATACCACCTCTACCCTATTATACAACCCCAGAGACCGGGGGTTCAATACCACCTCTACCCTATTATACAACCCCAGAGAACGGGGTTCAATACCACCTCTACCCTATTATACAACCCCAGAGACCTGTGTTCAATACCACCTCTACCCTATTATACAAACCCAGAGTTCAATACCCCCTCTAACCTATTATACAACCCCAGAGTTCAATACCACCTCTACCCTATTATACAACCCCAGAGAACGGGGTTCAATACCACCTCTACCCTATTATACAACCCCAGAGACCAGGGTTCAATACCACCTCTACCCTATTATACAACCCCAGAGACCAGGGTTCAATACCACCTCTACCCTATTATACAACCCCAGAGTTCAATACCACCTCTACCCTATTATACAACCCCAGAGTTCAATACCACCTCTACCCTATTATACAACCCCAGAGACCAGGGTTCAATACCCACCTCCACCCTATTATACAACCCCAGAGTTCAATACCACCTCTACCCTATTATACAACCCCAGAGACCGGGGGTTCAATACCACCTCTACCCTATTATACAACCCCAGAGACTGTGGTTCAATACCACCTCTACCCTATTATACAAACCCAGAGTTCAATACCACCTCTACCCTATTATACAACCCCAGAGACCGGGGGTTCAATACCACCTCTACCCTATTATGCAACCCCAGAGACCGGGGGTTCAATACCACCTCTACCCTATTATACAACCCCAGAGACTGGGGTTCAATACCACCTCTACCTTATTATACAACCCCAGATATACAACCCCTAGAGAGCAACATTCTAGCACATCCCAGTCCCTCTGACTAAGCACCTCAATTTCACCTCTACCAAAAAAAGCTGAAAATAAATAAATGTTTATATTAAGGGGTTAGTAAAAAAATATATAGAATAGGGGTTAGTAAAAAAATATATAGAATAGGGGTTAGTTAATAATATATAGAATAGGGGTTAGTTAATAATATATAGATTAGGGGTTAGTTAATAATACATATATAGAATAGGGGTTAGTTAATAATATATAGAATAGGGGTTAGTTAATAATATATAGAACAGGGGTTAGTTAATAATGTATAGAATAGGGGTTAGTTAATAATATATAGAATAGGGGTTAGTTAATAATATAGAGAATAGGGGTTAGTTAATAATACATCTATAGAATAGGGGTTAGTTAATAATATATAGAATATGGGTTAGTTAATAATATATAGAATAGGGGTTAGTTAATAATATATAGAATAGGGGTTAGTTAATAATATATAGAATAGGGTTTAGTTAATAATATATAGAATAGGGGTTAGTTAATAATATATAGAATAGGGGTTAGTTAATAATATATAGAATAGGGGTTAGTTAATAATATATAGAATAGGGGCTAGTTAAAACACATCTATAGAATAGGGGTTAGTTAATAATATATAGAATAGGGGTTAGTTAATAATATATAGAATAGGGGTTAGTTAATAATATATAGAATAGGGGTTAGTTAATAATATATAGAATAGGGGTTAGTTAATAATATATAGAATAGGGGTTAGTTAATAATATATAGAATAGGGGTTAGTTAATAATATATAGAATAGGGGTTAGTTAATAATATATAGAATAGGGGTTAGTTAATAATATATAGAATAGGGGTTAGTTAATAATATATAGAACAGGGGTTAGTTAATAATATATAGAATAGGGGTTAGTTAATAATATATAGAATAGGGGTTAGTTAATAATATATAGAATAGGGGTTAGTTAATAATATATAGAATAGGGGTTAGTTAATAATATATAGAATAGGGGTTAGTTAATAATATATAGAATAGGGGTTAGTTAATAATATATAGAATAGGGGTTAGTTAATAATATATAGAATAGGGGTTAGTTAATAATATATAGAATAGGGATTAGTTAATAATATATATAACAGGGGTTAGTTAATAATATATAGAATAGGGGTTAGTTAAAATACATCTATAGAATAGGGGTTAGTTAATAATATATAGAACAGGGGTTAGTTAATAATATATAGAATAGGGGTTAGTTAAAATACATCTATAGAATAGGGGTTAGTTAATAATATATAGAATAGGGGTTAGTTAATAATACATCTATAGAATAGGGGTTAGTTAATAATATATAGAACAGGGGTTAGTTAATAATATATAGAATAGGGGTTAGTTAAAATACATCTATAGAATAGGGGTTAGTTAATAATATATAGAATAGGGGTTAGTTAATAATCTATAGAATAGGGGTTAGTTAATAATATATAGAATAGGGGTTAGTTAATAATATATAGAATAGGGGTTAGTTAATAATATATAGAATAGGGGTTAGTTAAAATACATCTATGGAATAGGGGTTAGTTAATAATATATAGAATAGGGGTTAGTTAATAATATATAGAATAGGGTTTAGTTAATAATATATATAACAGGGGTTAGTTAATAATATATAGAATAGGGGTTAGTTAATAATACATCTATAGAATAGGGGTTAGTTAATAATATATAGAACAGGGGTTAGTTAATAATATATAGAAAAGGGGTTAGTTAAAATACATCTATAGAATAGGGGTTAGTTAATAATATATAGAATAGGGGTTAGTTAATAATCTATAGAATAGGGGTTAGTTAATAATATATAGAATAGGGGTTAGTTAATAATATATAGAATAGGGGTTAGTTAATAATATATAGAATAGGGGTTAGTTAAAATACATCTATGGAATAGGGGTTAGTTAATAATATATAGAATAGGGGTTAGTTAATAATATATAGAATAGGGGTTAGTTAATAATATATAGAATAGGGGTTAGTTAATAATCTATAGAATAGGGGTTAGTTAATAATATATAGAATAGGGGTTAGTTAAAATACATCTATAGAATAGGGGTTAGTTAATAATATATAGAATAGGGGTTAGTTAATAATATATATAATAGGGGTTAGTTAATAATATATAGAATAGGGGTTAGTTAATAATATGTAGAATAGGGGTTAGTTAATAATATATAGAATAGGGGTTAGTTAATAATATATAGAATAGGGGTTAGTTAATAATATATAGAATAGGGGTTAGTTAATAATATATAGAATAGGGGTTAGTTAATATTATATAGAATAGGGGTTAGTTAATAATATGTAGAATAGGGGTTAGTTAATAATATATAGAATAGGGGTTAGTTAATAATGTATAGAATAGGGGTTAGTTAATAATATATAGAATAGGGGTTAGTTAATAATATATAGAATAGGGGTTAGTTAATAATATATAGAATAGGGGTTAGTTAATAATATATAGAATAGGGGTTAGTTAATAATATATAGAATAGGGGTTAGTTAATAATATATAGAATAGGGGTTAGTTAATAATATATAGAATAGGGGTTAGTTAATAATATATAGAATAGGGGTTAGTTAATAATATATAGAATAGGGGTTAGTTAATAATATATAGAATAGGGGTTAGTTAATAATGTATAGAATAGGGGTTAGTTAATAATATATAGAATAGGGGTTAGTTAATAATATATAGAATAGGGGTTAGTTAATAATATATAGAATAGGGGTTAGTTAATAATACATCTATAGAATAGGGGTTAGTTAATAATATATAGAATATGGGTTAGTTAATAATATATAGAATAGGGGTTAGTTAATAATATATAGAATATGGGTTAGTTAATAATCTATAGAATAGGGGTTAGTTAATAATATATAGAATAGGGGTTAGTTAATAATATAGAGAATAGGGGTTAGTTAATAACACATCTATAGAATAGGGGTTAGTTAAAATACATCTATAGAATAGGGGTTAGTTAATAATATAGAGAATAGGGGTTAGTTAATAACACATCTATAGAATAGGGGTTAGTTAATAATATATAGAATAGGGGTTAGTTAATAATATATAGAATAGGGGTTAGTTAATAATATATCGAATAGGGGTTAGTTAATAATATATAGAATAGGGGTTAGTTAATAATATATAGAATAGGGGTTAGTTAATAATATATAGAATAGGGGTTAGTTAATAATATAGAGAATAGGGGTTAGTTAATAACACATCTATAGAATAGGGGTTAGTTAATAATATGTAGAATAGGGTTTAGTTAATAATATATAGAATAGGGGTTAGTTAATAACACATCTATAGAATAGGGGTTAGTTAATAATATATAGAATAGGGGTTAGTTAATAATATATAGAATAGGGGTTAGTTAATAATATATAGAATAGGGGTTAGTTAATAATATATAGAATAGGGGTTAGTTAATAATATATAGAATAGGGGTTAGTTAATAATATATAGAATAGGGGTTAGTTAATAATATATAGAATAGGGGTTAGTTAATAATATATAGAATAGGGGTTAGTTAATAATATATAGAACAGGGGTTAGTTAATAATATATAGAATAGGGGTTAGTTAAAATACATCTATTGAATAGGGGTTAGTTAATAATATATAGAATAGGGGTTAGTTAATAATACATCTATAGAATAGGGGTTAGTTAATAATATATAGAACAGGGGTTAGTTAATAATATATAGAATAGGGGTTAGTTAAAATACATCTATAGAATAGGGGTTAGTTAATAATATATAGAATAGGGGTTAGTTAATAATATATAGAATAGGGGTTAGTTAATAATATATAGAATAGGGGTTAGTTAATAATCTATAGAATAGGGGTTAGTTAATAATATATAGAATAGGGGTTAATTAATAATATATAGAATAGGGGTTAGTTAATAATATATAGAATAGGGGTTAGTTAAAATACATCTATAGAATAGGGGTTAGTTAATAATATATAGAATAGGGGTTAGTTAATAATATATAGAATAGGGGTTAGTTAATAATATATAGAATAGGGGTTAGTTAATAATCTATAGAATAGGGGTTAGTTAATAATATATAGAATAGGGGTTAGTTAAAATACATCTATAGAATAGGGGTTAGTTAATAATATATAGAATATGGGTTAGTTAATAATATATAGAATAGGGGTTAGTTAATGATATATAGAATAGGGGTTAGTTAATAATATGTAGAATAGGGGTTAGTTAATAATATATGGAATAGGGGTTAGTTAATAATATATAGAATAGGGGTTAGTTAATAATATATAGAATAGGGGTTAGTTAATAATATATAGAATAGGGGTTAGTTAATAATATATAGAATAGGGGTTAGTTAATAATATGTATAATAGGGGTTAGTTAATAATATATAGAATAGGGGTTAGTTAATAATGTATAGAATAGGGGTTAGTTAATAATATATAGAATAGGGGTTAGTTAATTATATATAGAATAGGGGTTAGTTAATAATATATAGAATAGGGGTTAGTTAATAATATATAGAATAGGGGTTAGTTAATAATATATAGAATAGGGGTTAGTTAATAATATATAGAATAGGGGTTAGTTAATAATATATAGAATAGGGGTTAGTTAATAATATATAGAATAGGGGTTAGTTAATAATATATAGAATAGGGGTTAGTTAATAATACATATATAGAATAGGGGTTAGTTAATAATATATAGAATAGGGGTTAGTTAATAATATATAGAATAGGGGTTAGTTAATAATATATAGAATAGGGGTTAGTTAATAATATATAGAATAGGGGTTAGTTAATAATATATAGAATAGGGGTTAGTTAATAATATATAGAATAGAGGTTATTTAATAATACATCTATAGAATAGGGGTTAGTTAATAATATATAGAATAGGGGTTAGTTAATAATATATAGAATAGGGGTTAGTTAATAATATATAGAATAGGTGTTAGTTAATAATATATAGAATAGGGGTTAGTTAATAATACATCTATAGAATAGGGGTTAGTTAATAATATATAGAATATGGGTTAGTTAATAATATATAGAATAGGGGTTAGTTAATAATATATAGAATATGGGTTAGTTAATAATCTATAGAATAGGGGTTAGTTAATAATATATAGAATAGGGGTTAGTTAATAATATAGAGAATAGGGGTTAGTTAATAACACATCTATAGAATAGGGGTTAGTTAAAATACATCTATAGAATAGGGGTTAGTTAATAATATAGAGAATAGGGGTTAGTTACTAACACATCTATAGAATAGGGGTTAGTTAATAATATATAGAATAGGGGTTAGTTAATAATATATAGAATAGGGGTTAGTTAATAATATATAGAATAGGGGTTAGTTAATAATATATAGAATAGGGGTTAGTTAATAATGTATAGAATAGGGGTTAGTTAATAATATATAGAATAGGGGTTAGTTAATAATATATAGAATAGGGGTTAGTTAATAATATATAGAATAGGGGTTAGTTAATAATACATCTATAGAATAGGGGTTAGTTAATAATATATAGAATATGGGTTAGTTAATAATATATAGAATAGGGGTTAGTTAATAATATATAGAATATGGGTTAGTTAATAATCTATAGAATAGGGGTTAGTTAATAATATATAGAATAGGGGTTAGTTAATAATATAGAGAATAGGGGTTAGTTAATAACACATCTATAGAATAGGGGTTAGTTAAAATACATCTATAGAATAGGGGTTAGTTAATAATATAGAGAATAGGGGTTAGTTAATAACACATCTATAGAATAGGGGTTAGTTAATAATATATAGAATAGGGGTTAGTTAATAATATATAGAATAGGGGTTAGTTAATAATATATCGAATAGGGGTTAGTTAATAATATATAGAATAGGGGTTAGTTAATAATATATAGAATAGGGGTTAGTTAATAATATATAGAATAGGGGTTAGTTAATAATATAGAGAATAGGGGTTAGTTAATAACACATCTATAGAATAGGGGTTAGTTAATAATATGTAGAATAGGGTTTAGTTAATAATATATAGAATAGGGGTTAGTTAATAACACATCTATAGAATAGGGGTTAGTTAATAATATATAGAATAGGGGTTAGTTAATAATATATAGAATAGGGGTTAGTTAATAATATATAGAATAGGGGTTAGTTAATAATATATAGAATAGGGGTTAGTTAATAATATATAGAATAGGGGTTAGTTAATAATATATAGAATAGGGGTTAGTTAATAATATATAGAATAGGGGTTAGTTAATAATATATAGAATAGGGGTTAGTTAATAATATATAGAACAGGGGTTAGTTAATAATATATAGAATAGGGGTTAGTTAAAATACATCTATTGAATAGGGGTTAGTTAATAATATATAGAATAGGGGTTAGTTAATAATACATCTATAGAATAGGGGTTAGTTAATAATATATAGAACAGGGGTTAGTTAATAATATATAGAATAGGGGTTAGTTAAAATACATCTATAGAATAGGGGTTAGTTAATAATATATAGAATAGGGGTTAGTTAATAATATATAGAATAGGGGTTAGTTAATAATATATAGAATAGGGGTTAGTTAATAATCTATAGAATAGGGGTTAGTTAATAATATATAGAATAGGGGTTAATTAATAATATATAGAATAGGGGTTAGTTAATAATATATAGAATAGGGGTTAGTTAAAATACATCTATAGAATAGGGGTTAGTTAATAATATATAGAATAGGGGTTAGTTAATAATATATAGAATAGGGGTTAGTTAATAATATATAGAATAGGGGTTAGTTAATAATCTATAGAATAGGGGTTAGTTAATAATATATAGAATAGGGGTTAGTTAAAATACATCTATAGAATAGGGGTTAGTTAATAATATATAGAATATGGGTTAGTTAATAATATATAGAATAGGGGTTAGTTAATGATATATAGAATAGGGGTTAGTTAATAATATGTAGAATAGGGGTTAGTTAATAATATATGGAATAGGGGTTAGTTAATAATATATAGAATAGGGGTTAGTTAATAATATATAGAATAGGGGTTAGTTAATAATATATAGAATAGGGGTTAGTTAATAATATATAGAATAGGGGTTAGTTAATAATATGTATAATAGGGGTTAGTTAATAATATATAGAATAGGGGTTAGTTAATAATGTATAGAATAGGGGTTAGTTAATAATATATAGAATAGGGGTTAGTTAATTATATATAGAATAGGGGTTAGTTAATAATATATAGAATAGGGGTTAGTTAATAATATATAGAATAGGGGTTAGTTAATAATATATAGAATAGGGGTTAGTTAATAATATATAGAATAGGGGTTAGTTAATAATATATAGAATAGGGGTTAGTTAATAATATATAGAATAGGGGTTAGTTAATAATATATAGAATAGGGGTTAGTTAATAATACATATATAGAATAGGGGTTAGTTAATAATATATAGAATAGGGGTTAGTTAATAATATATAGAATAGGGGTTAGTTAATAATATATAGAATAGGGGTTAGTTAATAATATATAGAATAGGGGTTAGTTAATAATATATAGAATAGGGGTTAGTTAATAATATATAGAATAGAGGTTATTTAATAATACATCTATAGAATAGGGGTTAGTTAATAATATATAGAATAGGGGTTAGTTAATAATATATAGAATAGGGGTTAGTTAATAATATATAGAATAGGTGTTAGTTAATAATATATAGAATAGGGGTTAGTTAATAATACATCTATAGAATAGGGGTTAGTTAATAATATATAGAATATGGGTTAGTTAATAATATATAGAATAGGGGTTAGTTAATAATATATAGAATATGGGTTAGTTAATAATCTATAGAATAGGGGTTAGTTAATAATATATAGAATAGGGGTTAGTTAATAATATAGAGAATAGGGGTTAGTTAATAACACATCTATAGAATAGGGGTTAGTTAAAATACATCTATAGAATAGGGGTTAGTTAATAATATAGAGAATAGGGGTTAGTTACTAACACATCTATAGAATAGGGGTTAGTTAATAATATATAGAATAGGGGTTAGTTAATAATATATAGAATAGGGGTTAGTTAATAATATATAGAATAGGGGTTAGTTAATAATATATAGAATAGGGGTTAGTTAATAATATATAGAATATGGGTTAGTTAATAATATAGAGAATAGGGGTTAGTTAATAACACATCTATAGAATAGGGGTTAGTTAATAATATGTAGAATAGGGTTTAGTTAATAATATATAGAATAGGGGTTAGTTAATAACACATCTATAGAATAGGGGTTAGTTAATAATATATAGAATAGGGGTTAGTTAATAATATATAGAATAGGGGTTAGTTAATAATATATAGAATAGGGGTTAGTTAATAATATATAGAATAGGGGTTAGTTAATAATATATAGAATAGGGGTTAGTTAATAATATATAGAATTGGGGGTTAGTTAATAATATATAGAATAGGGGTTAGTTAATAATATATAGAATAGGGGTTAGTTAATAATATATAGAATAGGGGTTAGTTAATAATATATAGAATAGGGGTTAGTTAATAATATATAGAATAGGGGTTAGTTAATAATATATAGAATAGGGGTTAGTTAATAATATATAGAATAGGGGTTAGTTAATAATATATAGAATAGGGGTTAGTTAATAATATATAGAATAGGGGTTAGTTAATAATATATAGAATAGGGATAAGTTAATAATATATAGAATAGGGGTTAGTTAATAATATATAGAATAGGGGTTAGTTAATAATATATAGAATAGGGGTTAGTTAATAATATATAGAATAGGGGTTAGTTAATAATATATAGAATAGGGGTTAGTTAATAATATATAGAATAGGGGTTAGTTAAAATACATCTATAGAATAGGGGTTAGTTAATAATATATAGAATAGGGGTTAGTTAATAATATATAGAATAGGGGTTAGTTAATAATATATAGAATAGGGGTTAGTTAAAATACATCTATAGAATAGGGGTTAGTTAATAATATATAGAATAGGGGTTAGTTAAAATACATCTATAGAATAGGGGTTAGTTAATAATATATAGAATAGGGGTTAGTTAATAATATATAGAATAGGGGTTAGTTAATAATATATAGAATAGGGGTTAGTTAATAATCTATAGAATAGGGGTTAGTTAATAATATATAGAATAGGGGTTAATTAATAATATATAGAATAGGGGTTAGTTAATAATATATAGAATAGGGGTTAGTTAAAATACATCTATAGAATAGGGGTTAGTTAATAATATATAGAATAGGGGTTAGTTAATAATATATAGAATAGGGGTTAGTTAATAATATATAGAATAGGGGTTAGTTAATAATCTATAGAATAGGGGTTAGTTAATAATATATAGAATAGGGGTTAGTTAAAATACATCTATAGAATAGGGGTTAGTTAATAATATATAGAATATGGGTTAGTTAATAATATATAGAATAGGGGTTAGTTAATAATATATAGAATAGGGGTTAGTTAATAATATGTAGAATAGGGGTTAGTTAATAATATATGGAATAGGGGTTAGTTAATAATATATAGAATATGGGTTAGTTAATAATATATAGAATAGGGGTTAGTTAATAATACATAGAATAGGGGTTAGTTAATAATATGTAGAATAGGGGTTAGTTAATAATATATGGAATAGGGGTTAGTTAATAATATATAGAATAGGGGTTAGTTAATAATATATAGAATAGGGGTTAGTTAATAATATATAGAATAGGGGTTAGTTAATAATATATAGAATAGGGGTTAGTTAATAATATATAGAATAGGGGTTAGTTAATAATATATAGAATAGGGGTTAGTTAATAATATATAGAATAGGGGTTAGTTAATAATATATAGAATAGGGGTTAGTTAATAATACATATATAGAATAGTGGTTAGTTAATAATATATAGAATAGGGGTTAGTTAATAATATATAGAATAGGGGTTAGTTAATAATATATAGAATAGGGGTTAGTTAATAATATATAGAATAGGGGTTAGTTAATAATATATAGAATAGAGGTTATTTAATAATACATCTATAGAATAGGGGTTAGTTAATAATATATAGAATAGGGGTTAGTTAATAATATATAGAATAGGGGTTAGTTAATAATATATAGAATAGGTGTTAGTTAATAATATATAGAATAGGGGTTAGTTAATAATACATCTATAGAATAGGGGTTAGTTAATAATATATAGAATATGGGTTAGTTAATAATATATAGAATAGGGGTTAGTTAATAATATATAGAATATGGGTTAGTTAATAATCTATAGAATAGGGGTTAGTTAATAATATATAGAATAGGGGTTAGTTAATAATATAGAGAATAGGGGTTAGTTAATAACACATCTATAGAATAGGGGTTAGTTAAAATGCATCTATAGAATAGGGGTTAGTTAATAATATAGAGAATAGGGGTTAGTTAATAACACATCTATAGAATAGGGGTTAGTTAATAATATATAGAATAGGGGTTAGTTAATAATATATAGAATAGGGGTTAGTTAATAATATATAGAATAGGGGTTAGTTAATAATATATAGAATAGGGGTTAGTTAATAATATATAGAATAGGGGTTAGTTAATAATATATAGAATATGGGTTAGTTAATAATATAGAGAATAGGGGTTAGTTAATAACACATCTATAGAATAGGGGTTAGTTAATAATATGTAGAATAGGGTTTAGTTAATAATATATAGAATAGGGGTTAGTTAATAACACATCTATAGAATAGGGGTTAGTTAATAATATATAGAATAGGGGTTAGTTAATAATATATAGAATAGGGGTTAGTTAATAATATATAGAATAGGGGTTAGTTAATAATATATAGAATAGGGGTTAGTTAATAATATATAGAATAGGGGTTAGTTAATAATATATAGAATAGGGGTTAGTTAATAATATATAGAATAGGGGTTAGTTAATAATATATAGAATAGGGGTTAGTTAATAATATATAGAATAGGGGTTAGTTAATAATATATAGAATAGGGGTTAGTTAATAATATATAGAATAGGGATAAGTTAATAATATATAGAATAGGGGTTAGTTAATAATATATAGAATAGGGGTTAGTTAATAATATATAGAATAGGGGTTAGTTAATAATATATAGAATAGGGGTTAGTTAATAATATATAGAATAGGGGTTAGTTAATAATATATAGAATAGGGGTTAGTTAAAATACATCTATAGAATAGGGGTTAGTTAATAATATATAGAATAGGGGTTTGTTAATAATATATAGAATAGGGTTTAGTTAATAATATATAGAATAGGGGTTAGTTAATAATATATAGAATAGGGGTTAGTTAATAATATATAGAATAGGGGTTAGTTAATAATATATAGAATAGGGGTTAGTTAATAATATATAGAATAGGGGTTAGTTAATAATATATAGAATAGGGGTTAGTTAAAATACATCTATAGAATAGGGGTTAGTTAATAATATATAGAATAGGGGTTAGTTAATAATATATAGAATAGGGGTTAGTTAATAATATATAGAATAGGGGTTAGTTAATAATATATAGAATAGGGGTTAGTTAATAATATATAGAATAGGGGTTAGTTAATAATATATAGAATAGGGGTTAGTTAATAATATATAGAATAGGGGTTAGTTAATAATATATAGAATAGGGGTTAGTTAATAATATATAGAATAGGGGTTAGTTAATAATATATAGAATAGGGGTTAGTTAATAATATATAGAATAGGGGTTAGTTAATAATATATAGAATAGGGGTTAGTTAATAATATATAGAATAGGGTTTAGCTAATAATATATAGAATAGGGGTTAGTTAATAATATATAGAATAGGGTTTAGTTAATAATATATAGAATAGGGGTTAGTTAATAATATATAGAATAGGGGTTAGTTAATAACATATCTATAGAATAGGGTTTAGTTAATAATACATCTATAGAATAGGGGTTAGTTAATAATATATAGAATAGGGTTTAGTTAATAATATATAGAATAGGGGTTAGTTAATAATATATAGAATAGGGTTTAGTTAATAATATATAGAATAGGGGTTAGTTAATAATATATAGAATAGGGGTTAGTTAATAATATATAGAATAGGGGTTAGTTAATAATATATAGAATAGGGGTTAGTTAATAATATATAGAATAGGGGTTAGTTAATAATATATAGAATAGGGGTTAGTTAATAATATGTAGAATAGGGTTTAGTTAATAATATATAGAATAGGGGTTAGTTAATAATACATCTATAGAATAGGGGTTAGTTAATAATATATAGAATAGGGGTTAGTTAATAATATATAGAATAGGGGTTAGTTAATAATATATAGAATAGGGGTTAGTTAATAATATATAGAATAGGGGTTTGTTAATAATATATAGATTAGGGGTTAGTTAATTATACTTCTATATAATAAGGGTTAGTTGATAATATATAGAATAGGGTTTAGTTAATAATATATAGAATATATATATATATATTAGACTGAGCAATAGCAGTGATATATTAGACTGAGCAGCAGCAGTGATATATTAGACTGAGCAGCAGCAGTGATATATTAGACTGAGCAGCAGCAGTGATATATTAGACTGAGTGATATATTAGACTGAGTGATATATTAGACTGAGCAGCAGCAGTGATATATTAGACTGAGCAGCAGCAGTGATATATTAGACTGAGTGATATATTAGACTGAGCAGCAGCAGTGATATATTAGACTGAGCAGCAGCAGTGATATATTAGACTGAGTGATATATTACACTGAGCAGCAGCAGTGATATATTAGACTGAGCAGCAGCAGTGATATATTAGACTGAGCAGCAGTGATATATTAGACTGAGCAGCAGCAGTGATATATTAGACTGAGCAGCAGCAGTGATATATTAGACTGAGTGAAATATTAGACTGAGCAGCAGCAGTGATATATTACACTGAGCAGCAGCAGTGATATATTAGACTGAGCAGCAGCAGTGATATATTAGACTGAGCAGCAGCAGTGATATATTAGACTGAGCAGCAGTGATATATTAGACTGAGCAGCAGCAGTGATATATTAGACTGAGCAGCAGTGATATATTAGACTGAGCAGCAGTGATATATTAGACTGAGCAGCAGCAGTGATATATTAGCCTTAGCAGCAGCAGTGATATATTAGACTGAGCAGCAGCAGTGATATATTAGACTGAGTGATATATTAGACTGAGCAGCAGCAGTGAGATATTAGACTGAGCAGCAGCAGTGATATATTAGACTGAGCTGCAGCAGTGATATATTAGACTGAGCAGCAGCAGTGATATATTAGCCTGAGCAGCAGCAGTGATATATTTGACTGAGCAGCAGCAGTGATATATTAGACTGAGCAGCAGCAGTGATATATTAGACTGAGCAGCAGCAGTGATGTATTAGACTGAGTAATATATTAGACTGAGCAGCAGCAGTGATATGAGTGACTGAGTGATATAGTACACTGAGCAGCAGCAGTGATATATTAGACTGAGCAGCAGTGATATATTAGACTGAGCAGCAGCAGTGATATATTAAACTGAGTGATATATTAGACTGAGCAGCAGCAGTGATAAATTAGACTGAGCAGCAGTGAAATATTAGACTGAGCAGCAGCAGTGATATATTAGACTGAGCAGCAGTGATATATTAGACTGAGCAGCAGTGATATATTAGACTGAGCAGCAGCAGTGATATATTAGACTGAGCAGCAGCAGTGATATATTAGACTGAGTGATATATTAGACTGAGCAGCAGTGATATATTAGACTGAGCAGCAGCAGTGATATATTAGACTGAGCAGCAGCAGTGATATATTAGACTGAGTGATATATTAGACTGAGCAGCAGCAGTGATATATTAGACTGAGCAGCAGCAGTGATATATTAGACTGAGTGATATATTAGACTGAGCAGCAGCAGTGATATATTAGACTGAGCAGCAGCAGTGACATATTAGACTGAGCATCAGCAGTGATATATTTGACTGAGCAGCAGTGATATAATAGACTGAGCAGCAGCAGTGATATATTAGACTGAGCAGCAGCAATGATATATTAGACTGAGTGAAATATTAGACTGAGCAGCAGCAGTGATATATTAGACTGAGCAGCAGCAGTGATATATTAGACTGAGCAGCAACAGTGATATATTAGACTGAGTGAAATATTAGACTGAGCAGCAGCAGTGATATATTAGACTGAGCAGCAGCAGTGATATATTAGACTGAGCAGCAGCAGTGATATATTAGACTGAGCAGCAGCAGTGATATATTAGACTGAGCAGCAGCAGTGAGATATTAGACTGAGTGATATATTAGACTGAGTGATATATTAGACTAAGCAGCAGCAGAAGTGATATATTAGACTGAGCAGCAGCAGTGATATATTAGACTGAGCAGCAGCAGTGATATATTAGACTGAGTGATATATTAGACTGAGTGATATATTAGACTGAGCAGCAGCAGTGATATATTAGACTGAGCAGCAGCAGTGATATATTAGACTGAGCAGCAGCAGATATATATTAGACTGAGCAGCAGCAGTGATATATTAGACTGAGCAGCAGCAGTGATATATTAGACTGAGCAGCAGCAGTGATATATTAGACTGAGTGAAATATTAGACTGAGCAGCAGCAGTGATATATTAGACTGAGCAGCAGCAGTGATATATTAGACTGAGCAGCAGCAGTGATATATTAGACTGAGCAGCAGCAGTGATATATTAGACTGAGCAGCAGCAGTGATATATTAGACTGAGTGATATATTAGACTGAGCAGCAGCAGTGATATATTAGACTGAGCAGCAGCAGTGATATATTAGACTGAGCAGCAGTGATATATTAGACTGAGCAGCAGCAGTGATATATTAGACTGAGTAGCAGTGATATATTAGACTGAGCAGCAGTGATATATTAGACTGAGCAGCAGTGATATATTAGACTGAGCAGCAGCAGTGATATATTAGACTGAGTGATATATTAGACTGAGCAGCAGCAGTGAGATATTAGACTGAGTGATATATTAGACTGAGTGATATATTAGACTAAGCAGCAGCAGAAGTGATATATTTGACTGAGCAGCAGCACTGATATATTAGACTGAGCAGCAGCAGTGATATATTAGACTGAGTGATATATTAGACTGAGTGATATATTAGACTGAGCAGCAGCAGTGATATATTAGACTGAGCAGCAGCAGTGATATATTAGACTGAGCAGCAGCAGTGATATATTAGACTGAGCAGCAGCAGTGATATATTAGACTGAGCAGCAGCAGTGATATATTAGACTGAGCAGCAGCAGTGATATATTAGACTGAGCAGCAGCAGTGATATATTAGACTGAGCAGCAGCAGTGATATATTAGACTGAGCAGCAGCAGTGATATATTAGACTGAGCAGCAGCAGTGATATATTAGACTGAGCAGCAGCAGTGATATATTAGACTGAGCAGCAGCAGTGATATATTAGACTGAGTGATATATTAGACTGAGCAGCAGCAGTGATATATTAGACTGAGTGATATATTAGACTGAGCAGCAGCAGTGATATATTAGACTGAGCAGCAGCAGTGATATATTAGACTGAGCAGCAGTGATATATTAGACTGAGCAGCAGCAGTGATATATTAGACTGAGTAGCAGTGATATATTAGACTGAGCAGCAGTGATATATTAGACTGAGCAGCAGTGATATATTAGACTGAGCAGCAGCAGTGATATATTAGACTGAGTGATATATAAGACTGAGCAGCAGCAGTGATATATAAGACTGAGCAGCAGCAGTGATATATTAGACTGAGCTGCAGCAGTGATATATTAGACTGAGCAGCAGCAGTGATATATTAGACTGAGCAGCAGCAGTGATATATTAGACTGAGCAGCAGCAGTGATATATTAGACTGAGCAGCAGCAGTGATATAATAGACTGAGCAGCAGCAGTGATATATTAGCCTTAGCAGCAGCAGTGATATATTAGACTGAGCAGCAGCAGTGATATATTCGACTGATTAGCAGCAGTGATATATTAGACTGAGCAGCAGCAGTGATATATTAGACTGAGCAGCAGTGATATATTAGACTGAGCAGCAGCAGTGATATATTAGACTGAGCAGCAACAGTGATATATTATACTGATTGAAATATTAGACTGAGCAGCAGCAGTGATATATTAGACTGAGCAGCAGCAGTGATATATTAGACTGAGCAGCAGCAGTGATATATTAGACTGAGCAGCAGCAGTGATATATTAGACTGAGCAGCAGCAGTGATATATTAGACTGAGTGATATATTAGACTGAGCAGCAGCAGTGATATATTAGACTGAGCAGCAGCAGTGATATATTAGACTGAGCAGCAGTGATATATTAGACTGAGCAGCAGCAGTGATATATTAGACTGAGCAGCAGCAGTGATATATTAGACTGAGCAGCAGCAGTGATATATTAGACTGAGCAGCAGCAGTGATATATTAGACTGAGTGATATATTAGACTGAGTGATATATTAGACTGAGCAGCAGCAGTGATATATTAGACTGAGCAGCAGCAGTGATATATTAGACTGAGTGATATATTAGACTGAGCAGCAGCAGTGATATATTAGACTGAGCAGCAGCAGTGATATATTAGACTGAGTGATATATTAGACTGAGCAGCAGCAGTGATATATTAGACTGAGCAGCAGCAGTGATATATTAGACTTAGCAGCAGCAGTGATATATTTGACTGAGCAGCAGTGATATATTAGACTGAGCAGCAGCAGTGATATATTAGACTGAGCAGCAGCAGTGATATATTAGACTGAGTGAAATATTAGACTGAGCAGCAGCAGTGATATATTAGACTGAGCAGCAGCAGTGATATATTAGACTGAGTGATATATTAGACTGAGCAGCAGCAGTGATATATTAGACTGAGCAGCAGCAGTGATATATTAGACTGAGCAGCAGTGATATATTAGACTGAGCAGCAGCAGTGATATATTAGACTGAGCAGCAGTGATATATTAGACTGAGCAGCAGTGGTATATTAGACTGAGCAGCAGTGATATATTAGACTGAGCAGCAGCAGTGATATATTAGACTGAGTGATATATTAGATTGAGCAGCAGCAGTGATATATAAGACTGAGCAGCAGCAGTGATATATTAGACTGAGCAGCAGCAGTGATATATTAGCCTGAGCAGCAGCAGTGATATATTAGACTGAGCAGTAGCAGTGATATATTAGACTGAGCAGCAGCAGTGATATATTAGACTGAGCAGCAGCAGTGATATATTAGACTGAGCAGCAGCAGTGATATATTAGACTGAGCAGCAGTGATATATTAGACTGAGTGAAATATTAGACTGAGCAGCAGCAGTGATATATTAGACTGAGCAGCAGCAGTGATATATTAGACTGAGCAGCAACAGTGATATATTAGACTGAGTGAAATATTAGACTGAGCAGCAGCAGTGATATATTAGACTGAGTGAAATATTAGACTGAGCAGCAGCAGTGATATATTAGACTGAGCAGCAGCAGTGATATATTAGACTGAGCAGCAGCAGTGATATATTAGACTGAGCAGCAGCAGTGATATATTAGACCACATATGTCAGAGTCAAGGCCCGCGGGCCACATCCGGCCCGCAAGAAGGTTTTTTACGGCCCCTGGGATGATCTTGATTTATTATTAGAACCGGCCCGCAGCAAGCCGGCAGCCCGCAGATCTTTTACACGCACCAATACTACATTTCCCACAATGCAAAGGTGACGCACCGAGCAGTAGGCTGCTTCATTTCAATATTTATTGGCACAGCAGTCGTCAGCATCACAGTAAAATTAACTTTCAGATACCCATCAAAAATGGCAAAACGGAAGGTGGATACTGAGAACCGGGGGTTTCAAACAAGGTGGGAGTCGGAGTATATGTTCACGAAGGTAGCTGGAAAACCTGTGTGTCTTCTGTGTGGAGAAAGTGTGGCGGTACTGAAAGAGTATAATCTGAGACGACATTATGAAACGAAACACGCGGACAAAAACAAGAATATGGACATGGAACAAAGGCTACAAAAGGCAGAGGAATTAAAACGAGGCCTCAAATCTCGACAGGCTCTGTTCAAAAAAGCCAAATCACAAGGCCAGGCTGCTGTCAAGGCCAGTTTTATTTTGGCAGAAGAGATCGCTAAATCAGCCCGGCCATTTACGGAGGGGGATTTCATCAAAAACTGCATGATTAAAGTTTGTGACGAAGTTTGCCCAGAAAAAAGGCAACTCTTTTTAAATGTGAGTCTGAGCAGAAACACCATTGCCGAGAGAGTAGACCAGTTGTCCATCAATCTAAAAGAGCAGCTTGTGAAAAAGGGAAAAGATTTTATTGCATATTCCTTGGCTGTGGATGAGAGCACCGACATTTCTGACATTGCCCAGTTGTCAATTTTCATCCGCGGAGTGGACTCCAGCCTAAGCGTGACAGAGGAGTTTTTGGCTTTACGTCCTATGCATGGCACAACTACGGGGCATGATTTGTATGAAGAGGTGTCAAGATGTGTAAATGAGATGGAGCTGCCTTGGGAAAAACTCGTGGGTTTGACAACCGACGGAGCACCTGCGATGTGTGGACACAGGAGCGGACTGGTGGCGAAGATACGGGAAAAGATGCAAGAGGAAAACGCGACAGGTGAGCTGACAGCTTATCATTGTATCATACACCAGGAAGCGTTGTGCGGTAAAGCCTTGAAAATGGAGCATGTAATGAGCATCATCACGATCACAGTTAACTTTATCAGAGCCAAAGGTTTGAATCACCGCCAGTTCAAGGCATTTCTGACGGAGTTAGAAACGGAGCATGGTGATTTGCCTTATCACACAGAGGTGCGATGGCTAAGCCAGGGAAAGGTGCTTCAAAGATGTTTCGAGCTTCGTGAGGAGATTTGTCTATTCTTGGACAGCAAAGGGAAAGACACCACTCAACTCCGAGACGAAATGTTTCTGTGTGAAATGGCTTTTCTGTGTGACATTACGAGTCATCTGAATGCAATAAACTTGCAGCTGCAGGGTCGGGATCGTGTCATCTCTGATATGTACAGTACAGTGAAGGCATTTAAAACCAAACTGACTCTGTGGGAGACGCAGATGCGGAAAGAAAATTTGAGCCACTTTCCCAGCTGCCAGACCATGAAAGAGAAGCTCTCTACCAGTGCGTTCCCGAGCACACAGTTGGCTGATAAAATAGGTATGCTTACCACTGACTTTCGACGCCGATTTGCTGACTTTGAAGCACAAAAAAGCAGGTTGGAACTGCTCGGTAACCCATTTGCTGTTGACGTGGAAAGCTCACCACCAAACCTCCAAATGGAGTTGATTGACCTCCAATGCAATGATGCACTGAGGGAAAAATATGCGGCAGTGGGTGCTGCGGAGTTTGCCCGTTTCCTCCCCGGCACAATGCCCCAGCTGCGCATCCAGGCTGCTCAAACGTTGTCTATGTTTGGCAGCACATACCTGTGTGAACAACTGTTTTCTTTGATGAACCTGAACAAAACATCACACAGAAGTCGACTTACTGCTGAACACCTCCACTCAATTCTGAGGATTTCTTCAGCTCAGAGCCTTACCCCGAACATTGATGAACTTGTGGAAAAGATGGGACACCACCAAGTATCACCCTCAACCTCAAACAAGTGAACATTACTGTGCAATCACATATTTAGAGTTTTTACTCAGTTCAAGTTTAAAAGTTAAAATTTAATATTTGTTTTCACTGCATGTTACTTCTCCTTAAACAGACTGCAGTGATATATTAGACTGAGTGATATATTAGACTGAGCAGCAGTGATATATTAGACTGAGCGGCAGCAGTGATATATTAGACTGAGCAGCAGCAGTGATATATTAGACTGAGCAGCAGCAGTGATATATTAGACTGAGTGATATATTAGACTGAGCAGCAGCAGTGATATATTAGACTGAGCAGCAGCAGTGATATATTAGACTGAGCAGCAGTGATATATTAGACTGAGCAGCAGCAGTGATATATTAGACTGAGCAGCAGTGATATATTAGACTGAGCAGCAGTGATATATTAGACTGAGCAGCAGCAGTGATATATTAGACTGAGTGATATATTAGACTGAGCAGCAGCTGTGATATATTAGACTGAGCAGCAGCAGTGATATATTAGACTGAGCTGCAGCAGTGATATATTAGACTGAGCAGCAGCAGTGATATATTAGCATGAGCAGCAGCAGTGATATATTAGACTGAGCAGCAGCAGTGATATATTAGACTGAGCATCAGTGATATATTAGACTGAGCAGCAGTGATATATTAGACTGAGCAGCAGCAGTGATATTTCAGCCTGAGCAGCAGCAGTGATATATTAGACTGAGCAGCAGCAGTGATATATTAGACTGAGTGATATATTACACTGAGCAGCAGCAGGTATATATTAGACTGAGTGATATATTAGACTGAGCAGCAGCAATGATATATTAGACTGAGCAGCAGCAGTGATATATTAGACTGAGCTGCAGCATTGATATATTAGACTGAGTGATATATTAGACTGAGCAGCAGCAATGATATATTAGACTGAGCAGCAGCAGTGATATATTAGACTGAGCTGCAGCAGTGATATATTAGACTGAGCAGCAGCAGTGATATATTAGACTGAGCAGCAGCAGTGATATATTAGACTGAGCAGCAGTAGTGATATATTAGACTGAGTGATATATTAGAAGGAGCAGCAGCAGTGATATATTAGACTGAGTGATATATTAGACTGAGTGATATATTAGACTGAGCAGCAGCAGTGATATATTAGACTGAGTGATATATTACAATGAGCAACAGCAGTGATATTTTAGACTGAGCAGCAGTGATATATTAGACTGAGCAGCAGCAGTGATATATTAGACTGAGTGATATATTAGACTGAGCAGCAGCAGTGATATATTAGACTGGGCAGCAGTGATATATTAGACTGAGCAGCAGCAGTGATATATTAGACTGAGCAGCAGCAGTGATATATTAGACTGAGCAGCAGTGATATATTAGACTGAGCAGCAGTGATATATTAGACTGAGCAGCAGCAGTGATATATTAGACTGAGCAGCAGTGATATATTAGACTGAGCAGCAGTAGTGATATATTAGACTGAGTGATATATTAGAAGGAGCAGCAGCAGTGATATATTAGACTGAGTGATATATTAGACTGAGTGATATATTAGACTGAGCAGCAGCAGTGATATATTAGACTGAGTGATATATTACAATGAGCAACAGCAGTGATATTTTAGACTGAGCAGCAGTGATATATTAGACTGAGCAGCAGCAGTGATATATTAGACTGAGTGATATATTAGACTGAGCAGCAGCAGTGATATATTAGACTGGGCAGCAGTGATATATTAGACTGAGCAGCAGCAGTGATATATTAGACTGAGCAGCAGCAGTGATATATTAGACTGAGCAGCAGTGATATATTAGACTGAGCAGCAGTGATATATTAGACTGAGCAGCAGCAGTGATATATTAGACTGAGCAGCAGTGATATATTAGACTGAGCAGCAGCAGTGATATATTAGACTGAGAAGCAGTGATATATTAGACTGAGCAGCAGCAGTGATATATTAGACTGAGCAGCAGCAGTGATATATTAGACTGAGCAGCAGCAGTGATATATTAGACTGAGCAGCAGCAGTGATATATTAGACTGAGCAGCAGCAGTGATATATTAGACTGAGTGATATATTAGACTGAGCAGCAGCAGTGATATATTAGACTGAGCAGCAGCAGTGATATATTAGACTGAGCAGCAGCAGTGATATATTAGACTGAGTGATATATTAGACTGAGTGATATATTAGACTGAGCAGCAGCAGTGATATATTAGACTGAGCAGCAGCAGTGATATATTAGACTGAGTGATATATTAGACTGAGCAGCAGCAGTGATATATTAGACTGAGCAGCAGCAGTGATATATTAGACTGAGTGATATATTAGACTGAGCAGCAGCAGTGATATATTAGACTGAGTGATATATTAGACTGAGCAGCAGCAGTGATATATTAGACTGAGCAGCAGTGATATATTAGACTGAGCAGCAGCAGTGATATATTAGACTGAGTGAAATATTAGACTGAGCAGCAGCAGTGATATATTAGACTGAGCAGCAGCAGTGATATATTAGACTGAGCAGCAGCAGTGATATATTAGACTGAGCAGCAGCAGTGATATATTAGACTGAGCAGCAGCAGTGATATATTAGACTGAGTGATATATTAGACTGAGTGATGTATTAGACTGAGCAGCAGCAGTGATATATTAGACTGAGCAGCAGCAGTGATATATTAGACTGAGTGATATATTAGACTGAGTGATATATTAGACTGAGCAGCAGCAGTGATATATTAGACTGAGCAGCAGCAGTGATATATTAGACTGAGCAGCTGCAGTGATATATTAGACTGAGCAGCAGTGATATATTAGACTGAGCAGCAGCAGTGATATATTAGACTGAGTAGCAGTGATATATTAGACTGAGCAGCAGCAGTGATATATTAGACTGAGCAGCAGTGATATATTAGACTGAGCAGCAGCAGTGATATATTAGACTGAGTGATATATTAGACTGAGCAGCAGCAGTGATATATAAGACTGAGCAGCAGCAGTGATATATTAGACTGAGCTGCAGCAGTGATATATTAGACTGAGCAGCAGCAGTGATATATTAGCCTGAGCAGCAGCAGTGATATATTAGACTGAGCAGCAGCAGTGATATATTAGACTGAGCAGCAGCAGTGATATATTAGACTGAGCAGCAGCAGTGATATATTAGACTGAGCAGCAGTGATATATTAGACTGAGCAGCAGCAGTGATATATTAGACTGAGCAGCAACAGTGATATATTAGACTGAGTGAAATATTAGACTGAGCAGCAGCAGTGATATATTAGACTGAGCAGCAGCAGTGATATATTAGACTGAGCAGCAGCAGTGATATATTAGACTGAGCAGCAGCAGTGATATATTAGACTGAGCAGCAGCAGTGATATATTAGACTGAGCTGCAGCAGTGATGTATTAGACTGAGCAGCAGCAGTGATATATTAGCCTGAGCAGCAGCAGTGATATATTTGACTGAGCAGCAGCAGTGATATATTAGACTGAGCAGCAGCAGTGATATATTAGACTGAGCAGCAGCAGTGATGTATTAGACTGAGTGATATATTAGACTGAGAAGCAGCAGTGATATATTAGACTGAGTGATATATTAGACTGAGTGATATATTAGACTGAGCAGCAGCAGTGATATATTAGACTGAGCAGCAGCAGTGATATATTAGCATGAGCAGCAGCAGTGATATATTAGACTGAGCAGCAGCAGTGATATATTAGACTGAGCATCAGTGATATATTAGACTGAGCAGCAGTGATATATTAGACTGAGCAGCAGCAGTGATATTTCAGCCTGAGCAGCAGCAGTGATATATTAGACTGAGCAGCAGCAGTGATATATTAGACTGAGTGATATATTACACTGAGCAGCAGCAGGTATATATTAGACTGAGTAGCAGTGATATATTAGACTGAGCAGCAGCATTGATATATTAGACTGAGTGATATATTAGACTGAGCAGCAGCAATGATATATTAGACTGAGCAGCAGCAGTGATATATTAGACTGAGCTGCAGCAGTGATATATTAGACTGAGCAGCAGCAGTGATATATTAGACTGAGCAGCAGCAGTGATATATTAGACTGAGCAGCAGTAGTGATATATTAGACTGAGTGATATATTAGAAGGAGCAGCAGCAGTGATATATTAGACTGAGTGATATATTAGACTGAGTGATATATTAGACTGAGCAGCAGCAGTGATATATTAGACTGAGTGATATATTACAATGAGCAACAGCAGTGATATTTTAGACTGAGCAGCAGTGATATATTAGACTGAGCAGCAGCAGTGATATATTAGACTGAGTGATATATTAGACTGAGCAGCAGCAGTGATATATTAGACTGGGCAGCAGTGATATATTAGACTGAGCAGCAGCAGTGATATATTAGACTGAGCAGCAGCAGTGATATATTAGACTGAGCAGCAGTGATATATTAGACTGAGCAGCAGTGATATATTAGACTGAGCAGCAGCAGTGATATATTAGACTGAGCAGCAGCAGTGATATATTAGACTGAGTGATATATTAGACTGAGCAGCAGTGATATATTAGACTGAGCAGCAGCAGTGATATATTAGAGAGAAGCAGTGATATATTAGACTGAGCAGCAGCAGTGATATATTAGACTGAGCAGCAGCAGTGATATGTTAGACTGAGCAGCAGCAGTGATATATTAGACTGAGCAGCAGCAGTGATATATTAGACTGAGCAGCAGCAGTGATATATTAGACTGAGTGATATATTAGACTGAGCAGCAGCAGTGATATATTAGACTGAGCAGCAGCAGTGATATATTAGACTGAGCAGCAGCAGTGATGTATTAGACTGAGTGATATATTAGACTGAGTGATATATTAGACTGAGCAGCAGCAGTGATATATTAGACTGAGCAGCAGCAGTGATATATTAGACTGAGTGATATATTAGACTGAGCAGCAGCAGTGATATATTAGACTGAGTGATATATTAGACTGATCAGCAGCAGTGATATATTAGACTGAGCAGCAGTGATATATTAGACTGAGCAGCAGCAGTGATATATTAGACTGAGTGAAATATTAGACTGAGCAGCAGCAGTGATATATTAGACTGAGCAGCAGCAGTGATATATTAGACTGAGCAGCAGCAGTGATATATTAGACTGAGCAGCAGCAGTGATATATTAGACTGAGCAGCAGCAGTGATATATTAGACTGAGTGATATATTAGACTGAGCAGCAGCAGTGATATATTAGACTGAGCAGCAGCAGTGATATATTAGACTGAGTGATAGTAGACTGAGTGATATATTAGACTGAGCAGCAGCAGTGATATATTAGACTGAGCAGCAGCAGTGATATATTAGACTGAGCAGCTGCAGTGATATATTAGACTGAGCAGCAGTGATATATTAGACTGAGCAGCAGCAGTGATATATTAGACTGATTAGCAGTGATATATTAGACTGAGCAGCAGCAGTGATATATTAGACTGAGCATCAGTGATATATTAGACTGAGCAGCAGCAGTGATATATTAGACTGAGTGATATATTAGACTGAGCAGCAGCAGTGATATATAAGACTGAGCAGCAGCAGTGATATATTAGACTGAGCTGCAGCAGTGATATATTAGACTGAGCAGCAGCAGTGATATATTAGCCTGAGCAGCAGCAGTGATATATTAGACTGAGCAGCAGCAGTGATATATTAGACTGAGCAGCAGCAGTGATATATTAGACTGAGCAGCAGCAGTGATATATTAGACTGAGCAGCAGTGATATATTAGACTGAGCAGCAGCAGTGATATATTAGACTGAGCAGCAACAGTGATATATTAGACTGAGTGAAATATTAGACTGAGCAGCAGCAGTGATATATTAGACTGAGCAGCAGCAGTGATATATTAGACTGAGCAGCAGCAGTGATATATTAGACTGAGCAGCAGCAGTGATATATTAGACTGAGCAGCAGCAGTGATATATTAGACTGAGCTGCAGCAGTGATATATTAGACTGAGCAGCAGCAGTGATATATTAGCCTGAGCAGCAGCAGTGATATATTTGACTGAGCAGCAGCAGTGATATATTAGACTGAGCAGCAGCAGTGATATATTAGACTGAGCAGCAGCAGTGATGTATTAGACTGAGTGATATATTAGACTGAGAAGCAGCAGTGATATATTAGACTGAGTGATATATTAGACTGAGTGATATATTAGACTGAGCAGCAGCAGTGATATATTAGACTGAGCAGCAGTGATATATTAGACTGAGCAGCAGTGATATATTAGACTGAGCAGCAGTGAAATATTAGACTGAGCAGCAGCAGTGATATATTAGACTGAGCAGCAGCAGTGATATATTAGACTGAGCAGCAGCAGTGATATATTAGACTGAGTGATATATTAGACTGAGCAGCAGTGATATATTAGACTGAGCAGCAGTGATATATTAGACTGAGCAGCAGCAGTGATATATTAGACTGAGCAGCAGCAGTGATATATTAGACTGAGCAGCAGCAGTGATATATTAGACTGAGCAGCAGTGATATATTAGACTGAGCAGCAGCAGTGATATATTAGACTGAGCAGCAGCAGTGATATATTAGACTGAGCAGCAGCAGTGATATATTAGACTGAGTGATATATTAGACTGAGCAGCAGCAGTGATATATAAGACTGAGCAGCAGCAGTGATATATTAGACTGAGCAGCAGCAGTGATATATTAGACTGAGCAGCAGCAGTGATATATTAGACTGAGTGATATATTAGACTGAGCAGCAGCAGTGATATATTAGACTGAGCAGCAGCAGTGATATATTAGACTGAGCAGCAGTGATATATTAGACTGAGCAGCAGTGATATATTAGACTGAGCAGCAGCAGTGATATATTAGACTGAGTGATATATTAGACTGAGCAGCAGCTGTGATATGTTAGACTGAGCAGCAGTGATATATTAGACTGAGCTGCAGCAGTGATATATTAGACTGAGCAGCAGCAGTGATATATTAGCCTGAGCAGCAGCAGTGATATATTAGACTGAGCAGCAGCAGTGATATATTAGACTGAGCAGAAGCAGTGATATATTAGCCTGAGCAGCAGCAGTGATATATTAGACTGAGCAGAAGCAGTGATATATTAGACTGAGCATCAGTGATATATTAGACTGAGCAGCAGTGATATATTAGACTGAGCAGCAGCAGTGATATATTAGACTGAGCAGCAGTGATATATTAGACTGAGCAGCAGTGATATATTAGACTGAGCAGCAGTGATATATTAGACTGAGCAGCAGCAGTGATATATTAGACTGAGCAGCAGCAGTGATATATTAGACTGAGTGATATATTAGACTGAGCAGCAGTGATATATTAGACTGAGCAGCAGCAGTGATATATTAGACTGAGAAGCAGTGATATATTAGACTGAGCAGCAGCAGTGATATATTAGACTGAGCAGCAGCAGTGATATATTAGACTGAGCTGCTGAATAGGATGTCAATGTATAGCAGCAGTAGGGTACCAAGAAGAGGTATGATACCGGAGTCTGTTTACAGGTACGGACAGACCAGTAGGGTTTCCGTCCGAGAGTCACCCAAACTGACGTACTAATTTATACTCCACACATGGTGACATATTAACATGTGAGTCCTTTATAGCCTCAGCTGATTGGCACTGAACTTTCTCCCTGCTCGCCCAAAATACCTCCATCTCCGTCAAATCAAGATATACCAGGAGTTATTTAAGAGGGCTATTCTCGTGTGGGGTGGGATGGGTGATGAGGGCGCTCTGTGTTTAAAAACAAATCCTTGGCATCTGCTGATGGGATAAGGATAGACGCAGGGGGGGGGGGCTTTAGAGCTTCAGAGATTTCCTTCCTGGTCTTGGCAGAGGTGTGATGGAGGCTGGAGGGGGGAATGGGATGGGAAAGGGGACAGGATTCCAAATTGGGACCACTTGAACTCTGGCCAAATGAACCCACTCACCCTGGGAGTTCATGTCGAGTGTTTGTGTAAATTTGTGAGAGTCGATTTGCATTCGTTTAATTTGTCATTTTTTTTAGATAAATTACGTAATCTTTTTAATTATTGACTATGGAAATATTGATGATATGAGACTAAAGAAACCAGTCCCCAAGAGAGGGTGGTAGGGGCCGGAGAGTGAGTCTAGAGATTGTGGGAGTGGGAGTGGGGGAAAAGGAGACACCTAGTCAGTTGCGCAACTGAAATGTGTTGTCCGCATTTAACCCAACCTCTCTCAAAACGACACCATCGGCCCAGTTGTTTGTTAGGGGTTAAGGGCCTTGCACAAGGGCAGAACGGAAGATTTATTTTTGCCTTGCAGGCTCAGGGATTTGAACCAGCGACCAACACTCTTAACCGCTAGGCTACCTGCCTAAGGGTGGGAGGGGAGGAGAGCTGGAGGGTGAAGAAGGGGTGGTGGGATGAAGAGAGAATGGTGGAGGACGTAGAGAGAGGACGGCAGAAGGAAGGAAGATAATTCAACACAATGAGGAACTTTGATATGAAGAGACATTCTAATATGACGTACTCAAATATCCTAGTTATAACATTTATATATATATATATAAATATAAATGTTAACATACTGACAGTGTCAGATTTGAATTCTGAAATAAATACTTAATGCTGTACTACTGAACCAGTTTATGGAGTCCGCTGTTATTGATAAAGAAGAAAGACATAATGTACTGGTAAAGTACTGGCAAAGTACTGGTATGTACTGCAATGTACTGGTAATGTACTTTATTGTACTGTAATGTACTGTAATGTACTGTAATGTATATGTAATGTACTGCAATGTACTGGTAATGTACTTTATTGTACGGTAATGTACTGTAATGTATATGTAATGTACTGGTAATGTACTGTAATGTACTGTAATGTATATGTCATGTACAGTACTGGATATGTGATGTACTGGTAATGTACTTTATTGTCCTGTAATGTACTGTAATGTATATGTACTGTAATGCATATGTAATGTACTGTAATGTACTGTAATGTATATGTAATGTACTGTAATGTATATGTAATGTACTGTAATGTATATGTAATGTATATGTAATGTATATGTAATGTACTGTAATGTGCTGTAATGTACTGTAATGTATATGTCATGTACAGTAATGGATATGTGATGTACTGGTAATGTACTTTATTGTCCTGTAATGTACTGTAATGTATATGTAATATACTGTAATGCACTGTAATGTATATGTCATGTACTGTAATGTACTGTAATGTATATGTAATATACTGTAATGTACTGTAATGTATATGTCATGTACTGTAATGTACTGTAATGTATATGTAATGTATATGTAATGTACTGTAATGTATATGTAATGTATATGTAATGTACTATAATGTATATGTAATGTACTGTAATGTATATGTAATGTACTGTAATGTATATGTAATGTACTGTAATGTACTGTAATGTATATGTAATGTATATGTAATGTACTGTAATGTATATGTAATGTACTGTAATGTATATGTAATGTACTGTAATGTATATGTAATGTACTGGTAATGTACGTCAGAGATAATCAGTGAGAATACCGTGTTCGTCCCAATTGCCACCCAATTCCCTACATAGTGCACTCGTGTTAGCCAGAGCTCTATGGTGGCCTGGTCAAAAGGAGTGCACTACGTGTATAGGGAATAAGGTGTCATTTGAGACTCAGCCATTGTCTTTCCTAGTTCCATTGGGCGTCTTTCCAGGAAGTGATGGAAACAACTTTCTCAACGACAAAACACGCTGCTTCTGTTACATCAGACTGTGAGAGACTGTGAGAGACTGTGAGAGACTGTGAGAGACTGTGAGAGACTGTGAGAGGCTGTGAGAGACTGTGAGAGACTGTGAGAGGCTGTGAGAGACTGTGAGAGACTGTGAGAGACTGTGAGAGACTGTGAGAGACTGTGAGAGGCTGTGAGAGACTGTGAGAGACTGTGAGAGACTGTGAGAGACTGTGAAAGACTGTGTTTTAAGTGCAGTAAAGAACGTGTCTTGTCTAGGTCACTGTCTGGTTCCATTTCATCTTGTTTCCCTGTACGGGTTCATTAGTCCTGGATGAGTAGAGCTAGCTAGCCTACTAAAAGCATAATTTACAACCCATTAGAATTAATCAGAGGGCCAAGTCTGACTCACACACTAAGTAGAGAGAGAGACAGAGTTTGCATCTCTTCATCTTTGACTGTACGACTAAGGAGCTCTTCATTAAATCTGAATTAGAGGCTTCAAATTCGTAAGAGGTTTATTTCTGCATTTTACAGATCCATTAAACCAGTGGTTCCATTAAGCCAGTGGATCCCATTCAGATCCATTAAACCAGTGGTTCCATTCAGATCCATTAAACCAGTGGTTCCATTCAGATCCATTAAACCAGTGGTTCCATTAAACCAGTGGTTCCCATTCAGATCCATTAAACCAGTGGTTCCATTAAACCAGTGGTTCCATTCAGATCCATTAAACCAGTGGTTCCATTAAACCAGTGGTTCCCATTCAGATCCATTAAACCAGTGGTTCCATTAAACCAGTGGTTCCCATTCAGATCCATTAAACCAGTGGTTCCGTTAAACCAGTGGTTCCCATTCAGATCCATTAAACCAGTGGTCCCATTCAGATCCATTAAACCAGTGGTTCCATTAAACCAGCGGTTCCCATTCAGATCCATTAAACCAGCGGTTCCCAATCAGATCCATTAAACCAGTGGTTCCCAATCAGATCCATTAAACCAGTGGTTCCATTAAACCAGTGGTTCCCATTCAGATCCATTAAACCAGTGGTTCCCAATCAGATCCATTAAACCAGTGGTTCCCAATCAGATCCATTAAACCAGTGGTTCCCATTCAGATCCATTAAACCAGCGGTTCCCATTCAGATCCATTAAACCAGTGGTTCCATTAAACCAGCGGTTCCCATTCAGATCCATTAAACCAGTGGTTCCCAATCAGATCCATTAAACCAGTGGTTCCCAATCAGATCCATTAAACCAGTGGTTCCCATTCAGATCCATTAAACCAGCGGTTCCCATTCAGATCCATTAAACCAGTGGTTCCATTAAACCAGCGGTTCCCATTCAGATCCATTAAACCAGTGGTTCACTAATCAGATCCATTAAACCAGTGGTTCCATTAAACAAGTGGTTCCCATTCAGATCCATTAAACCAGCGGTTCCCATTCAGATCCATTAAACCAGCGGTTCCCAATCAGATCCATTAAACCAGCGGTTCCCAATCAGATCCATTAAACCAGTAGTTCCATTAAACCAGCGGATCCCATTCAGATCCATTAAACCAGTGGTTCCCAATCAGATCCATTAAACCAGCGGTTCCCATTCAGATCCATTAAACCAGCGGTTCCCATTCAGATCCATTAAACCAGTGGTTCCCAATCAGATCCATTAAACCAGCGGTTCCCATTCAGATCCATTAAACCAGCGGTTCCCATTCAGATCCATTAAACCAGTGGTTCCATTAAACCAGCGGATCCCATTCAGATCCATTAAACCAGTGGTTCCCAATCAGATCCATTAAACCAGAGGATCCCAACCTGGTTTACTAGGACCCCTGGGGGTACTTGGTCTATCCACCGGGGGTTACTTGAGAAGACTCATTAGACCATAGGCCTACTGGTAACAATGCACAAGAGGGGGTACTCCAGGGGTACTCCAGGTAGAGAGTAACACATTCAGTTGGTGGTACAGTAACAGGAAAAGGTCAGGGAACTACTGCATTAGATCGTGTGTGTGGGTGTGTCTGTCTCTGAAAACGTGTCTTCCTGATGTTCTAGATTTGTCCACAAGGTGGAACCCTTGCTCCTCAAACTGATCAACATCAACCAGAGCCAGCTGCCAGTATTAATAGTACTAACACCAGTGGAGGCTGGTGGTAAGAGATTTAGGAGGACGGACTCATTCTATTTGGCTGTAATATAATACATGGATTGGAGTCAAACATGTGGTTTCAATGGGACAGACTTCAGTTCTATATTACTGATGAGGGGATCAATAGGACAGATTTCAGTTCTATATTACTGATGAGGGGATCAATAGGACATACTTCAGTTCTATATTACTGATGAGGGGATCAATAGTACAGACTTCAGTTCTATATTACTGATGAGGGGATCAATAGGACAGATTTCAGTTCTATATTACTGATGAGGGGATCAATAGTACAGACTTCAGTTCTATATTATTGAGGAGGGGATCAATACGACAGACTTCAGTTCTATATTACTGATGAGGGGATCAATAGGACAGACTTCAGTTCTATATTACTGATGAGGAGATCAATAGGACAGACTTCAGTTCTATATTACTGATGAGGAGATCAATGGGACAGACTTCAGTTCTGTATTACCGATGAGGGGATCAATAGGACAGACTTCAGTTCTATATTACTGATGAGGAGATCAATAGGACAGACTTCAGTTCTATATTACTGATGAGGGGATCAATAGGACAGACTTCAGTTCTATATTACTGATGAGGGGATCAATAGGACAGACTTCAGTTCTATATTACTGATGAGGGGATCAATAGGACAGACTTCAGTTCTATATTACTGATGAGGGGATCAATAGGACAGACTTCAGTTCTATATTTCTCTGGATCTAATACTTCTATCTAGCTATATTACATCAGGGGGTTGAACCCAGGTCTGATTTTACATCAGGGTTGAACCCAGATTTGATATTGCATCAGGGTTGAACCCATGTCTGATATTACATCAGTGTTGAACCCAGGCCTGATATTACATCAGGGCTGAAATCATGTATGATATTACATCAAGGTTGAACCCATGTCTGATATTACATCAGGGTTGAACCCAGGTCTGATATTCCATCAGGGTTGAACCCAGCTCTGATATTCTGTGAGGGTTGAACCCAGGTCTGATATTCCATCAGGATTGAACCAAGGTCTGATATTCCATCAGGGTTGAACCCAGGTCTGATATTCCATCTGGGATGAACCCAGGTCTGATATTCCATCTGGGTTGAACCCAGGTCTGATATTCCATCTGGGTTGAACCCAGGACTGATATTACACTGAACAAAAATATAAAGGCAATGTGAAAAGTGCTGGTCTCATGTTTCATGAGCTGAAATAAAAGATCCCGTAAATGTCCCTTCAGCACTAAAAGCTCATTTCTCTCAAAGTTTGTGAACAAATTTGTTTACATATTTGTTAGTGAGCATTTGATCCTTTAGTTAAGATAATCCATCTACCTGCCAGGTGTGGCATATCAAGAAGCTGATTAATAATGAACAGTGTGATCATTAGACAGGTGCACCTTGTGCCGTCGGACAATTACATCAAGGTTGAACCCATGTCTGATATTACATCAGGGTTGAACCCATGTCTGATATTACATCAGGGCTGAAATCATGTCTGACATTACATCAGGGCTGAAATCATGTATGATATTACATCAAGGTTGAACCCATGTCTAACATTACATCAGGGCTGAAATCATGTATGATATTACATCAAGGTTGAACCCATGTCTGATATTACATCAGGGTTGAACCCAGGTCTGATATTCCATCAAGGCCTCTCTAAAATATGCAGTTTTGTCACGCAACACAATGCCACAGGGCTGTTTCCAGAGAATTGACTGTTCATTTCTCTTATCATAAGCCGCCACCAATATAGTTTTAGAGAATTTGGCGATACGTCCAACCCGTCTCACAAGCACAGACCACGTGAAACCACTCCAGCCCAGGAACTCCACATCCGGCTGCTTCACCTGCGGGATTGTCAGAGAATGCCGAGGAGTATTTCCGTCTGTAATAAAGCCCTTTTGTGAGGGAAAAACAAACAGATTCTAATTGGCTGGGCCTGGCTCCTAATTGGCTGGGCCTGGCTCCTAAGTGGGTGGGCCTATGCTCTCCCAGGTCCATCCAGGGCTGCATCTTACATAGATTAGGACCTAATTTATTTATTTAAATTTACTGATTTTCCTTATATGAACTGTAACTCAACAAAAATATTTGGAATTGTGGGTTACAGGGCTGTGATGGAGACGCTGATGATGGGAACATATGGTTTTTGAGAATGAGACACCAGAGGGCAGTGTTTTCGTCTGTCTGTCTGTCTGTCTGTCTGTCTGTCTGTCTGTCTGTCTGTCTGTCTTTGGCTGGTTCTTGGAAATCCCCACGGTGTGTTCTATTTTACCTCTACCTGTTATAGGCCGGTACCTGGCTTGACAGTAAGTCTTGTCTGTTACAAGAGGTGTTACATCCCTCCTATGGTTCATGGTCCTACTGACAGTTCAACCTTCACTGCCAAGAATAGAACGTGTGAAATACATGTGTTTGTGGGTGAATGCATGTAACAGACAGAGTTTACTCAGCTGTGGTTAGAGATTTCCAATCACAAGGGGGGGAAAATAACCTTTACATTCGATACTGAAACCGAGAACTCTAAATTTGCTGAAACTAATATATACATGCACTATACATGGGCGGCAGGGTAGCCTAGTGGTTAGAGAGTTGGACTAGTAACTGGAAGGTTGCAAGTTCAATCCCCCGAGCTGACAAGGTACAAATCTGTCATTGTCCCCCTGAACAGCCAGTTAACCCACTGTTCCTAGGTCAGTTAACCCACTGTTCCTAGGCCGTCATTGAAAATAAGAATTTGTTCATAACTGACTTGCCTAGTTAAATAAAGGTAAAAAAAAATAAAAATAAAATACAAACCCCAATGCATACATACTGACAAAACCCCATTCAGAATGCATTTCATTAGTCATTCAATAGTCCACCAACTAGTAAGTTAAAATGATATACTGTCTGTCCTATGTGGACAATTCATCAATCAAATCAAATGTATTTATAAAGCCCTTCGTACATCAGCTGATGTCTCAAAGTGCTGTACAGAAACCCAGCCTAAAACCCCCAAAACAGCAAGCAATGCAGGTGTAGAAGCACGGTGGCTAGGAAAAACTCCCTAGAAAGGCCAGAACCTAGGAAGAAACCCAGAGAGGAACCAGGCTATAAGGGATCGTTGCCTGGTCAATTCATCTAACGATTGCGGTCACAACACAATGAAACCAACTAATCAACATGATATATAACTACAATGATCCAAGGGACTTATGGGACTTAAAATGATATACTGTATGTGGACAATTCATCAATCAATCAAATGTATTTATAAAGCCCTTCTTACATCAGCTGATGTCTCAACGTGCTGTACAGAAACCCAGCCTAAAACACCCAAACAGCAAGCAATGCAGGTGTAGAAGCACGGTGGCTAGGAAAGTCGAGTATAAGTCCCATTCAATTCCTGTCAGTCTGCACAGCGCGATACCTCTATCAAACCTCTCTCATCGTCACTCAATGCCTAGGTTAACCTCCACTGTATTCACATCCTACCATACCCTTGTCTGTACATTACATGCCTTGAATCTATTCTTCCGTGCCCAGAAATCTGCTCCTTTTACTCTCTGTTCTGAACGCACTAGACGACCATAGCCTTTAACCGTGCCCTTATCCTACTCCTCCTCTGTTCCTCTGGTGATGTAGAGGTTAACCCTGCAGCCCCTGAATCCTGGCTTAGGAAGGCCACACAAAATCCTGAAATTTCCATCCCTAACTATATCACTTTCCGACAAGATAAAACTGCCAAAGAGTGCGGAGTTGCAATCTACTGCAGAGATAGCCTGCAGAGTTCTGTCATACTATCCAGGTCTGTGCCCAAACAATTCGAGCGTCTACTTTTAAAAATCCACCTTTCCAGAAACAAGTCTCTCACCGTCGCCGCTTGTTATAGACCCCCTTCAGCCCCCAGCTGTGCCCTGGACACCATATGTGAGTTGATCGCCCCTATCTAGCTTCAGAGCTCGTACTGTTAGGTGACCTAAACTGGAACATGCTTAACACCCCGGCCGTCCTACAATCTAAGCTAGACGCCCTCAATCTCACACAAGTTATCAAGGAACATACCAGGTACAACCCTAAATCCGTAACCATCGGCACCCTCTTAGATATCATCCTGACCAACTTCCCTCTAAATACACCTCTGCTGTCTTCAACCAGGATCTCAGCGATCATTGCCTCAATGCCTGTGTGTGTAATGGGTCCACGGTCAAACCACCACCCCTCATCACTGTCAAATGCTCCCTAAAACACTTCAGTGAGCAGGCCTTTCTAATCGACCTGGCCCGGGTGTCATGGAAGGATACTGAACTCATCCCGCCAGTAGAGGATGCCTGGTTGCTCTTTAAAAGTGTTTTCCTCACCATCTTAAATAAGCATGCCCCATTCAAAAATGAAGAACTAAGTGCAGATATAGCCCTTGGTTCACCCCGGACTTGACTGCCCTTGACCAGCACAAAAACATCCTGTGGCGTTCTGCATTAGCATCGAATAGCCCACGCGATATGCAACTTTTCAGGGAAGACAGAAACCAATATACTCAGTCAGTTAGGAAAGCTAAGGCTAGCTTTTTAAAACAGAAATTTGCATCCTGGAGCGCTAATTCCAAAAGGTTTTGGGACACTGTAAAGTCCATGGAGAACAAGAGCACCTCCTCCCAGCTGCCCACTGCACTGAGTATAGGAAACATTGTCACCATCGATAAATCTACGATAATCGATCATTTCAATAAGCATTTTTCTACGGCTGGCCATGCTTTCCACCTGGCTACATCTCCCCCGGCCAACATCTCAGCACCCCCTGCAGCAACTTGCCCAAGCCCCCCCGCCTCTCCTTCACACAAATCCAGACAGCTGATGTTCTGAAAGAGCTGCAAAATCTGGATCCTTACAAATCAGCTGGGCTAGACAATCTGGAACCTCTCTTTCTAAAATTATCCGTCGAAATTGTGGCAACCCCTAAATCAACCTCTCATTCGTATCGTCTGAGATCCCCAAAGATTAGACAGCTGCAGCGGTCATCCCCCTCTTCAAAGGGGGAGACACTCCAGACACAAACTGTTATAGACCTATGTCCATCCTGCCCTGCCTTTCTAAAATCTTCGAAAGCCAAGTTAACAAACAGATCACCGACCATTTCGAATCCCACCGTACTTTCTCCGCTATGCAATTTCCGAGCTGGTCACGGGTGCACCTCAGACTCGCTCAAGGTCCTAAACGATATCATAACAGCCATTGATAAAAGACAGTACTGTGCAGTCCTCTTCATCGACCTGGCCAAGGCTTTGAACTCTGTCAATCAACACATTCTTATCGACAGACTAAACAGCCTTGGTTTCTCTAATGATTGCCTCGCCTGGTTCACCAACTACTTCTCAGACAGAGTTCAATGTGTCATGGGCCTGTTGTCCGGACCTCTGGCAGTCTCTATGGGGGTGCCACAGGGTTCAATTCTCGGGCCAACTCTTTTCTCTGTATATGATGTCGCTCTTGCTGCTGGTAATTCTCTGATCCACCTCTACGCAGACGACACCATTCCATATACATCTGGCCCTTCTTTGGACACTGTGTCCTAACAAACCTAAAAACGAGCTTCAATCCCATACAACTCTCCTTTCGAGGCCTCCAACTGCTTTTAAATGCAAGTAAAACTTACTGCATGCTCTTCAACCGATTCGTTGCCCGCACCCTTCTGCCCCGACTAGCATCACTACTCTGGACGGTTCTGACTTAGAATATGTGGACAACTACAACTACCTAGGTGTCTGGCTTGACTGTAAACTCTCCTTCCAGACTCACATTAAGAATCTCCAATCCAAAGTTAAATCTAGAATTGGCTTTCAATTTCGCAACAAAGCCTCCTTCACTCATACTGCCAAACATACCCTCGTAAAACGGACTTTCCTACCGATCCTTGACTTTGGCGATGTCATTTACTCAGCAAACTGGATGTAGTCTATCACAGTGCCATCTGTTTTGTCACCAAAGCGCCATACATGACCCACCACTGCGACCTGTACGCTCTCATTGGCTGGCCCTCACCACATATTAGTCGCCAAACCCACTGGCTCCAGGTCATCTATAAGTCTATGCTAGGTAAAGCCCCGCCTTAACTCAGCTCACTGGTCACCATAGCAACACCCACCCATAGCACTCGCTCCAGCAGGTATATTTCACTGGTCATCCCCAAAGCCAACACTTCCTTTGGCCGCCTTTCCTTCCAGTTCTCTGCTGCCAATGACTGGAACGAATTTAAAAAATCACTGAAGCTGTAGTCTTATATCTCCCTCTCTAACTTTAGGTATCAGCTGTCTGAGCAGCTTACCGATCACTGTACCTGTACACAGCCAATCTATAAATAGCACACCCAACTACCTCATCCCCATATTGTTATTTATCCTCTTGCTCTTTTGCACCCCAGTATCTCTACTTGCACATCATCATCTGCACATCTATCACTCCAGTATTAATGCTAAAATAAAGATGAAATAAAAAAATAAAACAATGGTTAAATATCACAAATAATGAGATCATTACAATCGATTTATTGACCTCTCGAAGTTGACCTATCAATCTATAATTTAGACGATACTTAGTGTACATTTAACACTGTTAGCTGTTCTGTGAGAAGAGCGTTACTCTCCCACACACTCTTTGCTGACATTGCAAAGGAAGTGACACATGGGTAAAACTCTCGCGGAAACACCGCAGAGGGTGCAACTGTCTCCCCGATTATGTAGATGAGGAGAGAGGGGGAAGGTTAAAGGTCATGTAAGGTAGACGTGTATAGAAACCAAGCATCTGCCATCATAAATCATACATAACTGATATGTCAACATGGGCGACGTGCAGTATGACTACAATTGTTCATTGTCCCTATTTTGACATATTCTAATGAGACTGTGTTGATGTTTATTTATTTGTAAAAAAAAAAAAAAATGTAACTAGTCCAATTTCAGTTGAGAACAAATTCTCATTTACAATGACGACCAAACCCGGACGACGCTGGACCAATTGTGCGCCGCCATATGGGACTCCCAATCACAGCCGGGTTGTGATACAGCCTGGAATTGAACCAGGGTGTCTGTAGTGACATCTCTTGCACTGAGATGCAGTGCCTTAGACCGCTGTGCCACCCTGGGATGTATCATGCACGTGTCCCAACCTTCAACCACAGAGTTGACGATGCCATTATCATCATGTTGACACAGCCTGTCACCCTACAGTGGGAATAACAGGTCATTGATAAATGACTGTGTAGGCCTGTACTGCATGTGAATAGGTATTGTCCGTATTGATTCATTCATTCAATCAATTTATTTGTATTTTTTTTATGTTACCTTTATTTAACTTGGCAAGTCATTTAAGAACAAATTCTTATTTAAAACAACAGAGGGTTAACTGGTCTAGGAACAGTAGGTTAACTGGTCTAGGAACAGTGGGTTAACTGGTCTAGGAACAGTGGGTTAACTGGTCTAGGAACAGTGGGGTTAACTGGTCTAGGAACAGGGGGTTAACTGGCCTAGGAACAGTGGGTTAACTGGTCTAGGAACAGTGGGTTAACTGGTCTAGGAACAGGGGGTTAACTGGCCTAGGAACAGTGGGTTAACTGGTCTAGGAACAGTGGGTTAACTGGTCTAGGAACAGTGGGTTAACTGGTCTAGGAACAGTGGGTTAACTGGTCTAGGAACAGTGGGTTAACTGGTCTAGGAACAGTGGGTTAACTGGTCTAGGAACAGTGGGTTAACTGGTCTAGGAACAGTGGGTTAACTGGTCTAGGAACAGTGGGTTAACTGGTCTAGGAACAGTGGGTTAACTGGTCTAGGAACAGTGGGTTAACTGGTCTAGGAACAGTGGGTTAACTGGTCTAGGAACAGTGGGTTAACTGGTCTAGGAACAGTGGGTTAACTGGTCTAGGAACAGTGGGTTAACTGGTCTAGGAACAGTGGGTTAACTGGTCTAGGAACAGTGGGTTAACTGGCCTAGGAACAGTGGGGTTAACTGGTCTAGGAACAGTGGGTTAACTGCCTAGGAACAGTGGGTTAACTGGTCTAGGAACAGTGGGTTAACTGGTCTAGGAACAGTGGGTTAACTGGTCTAGGAACAGTGGGGTTAACTGGTCTAGGAACAGTGGGTTAACTGGTCTAGGAACAGTGGGTTAACTGGTCTAGGAACAGGGGGTTAACTGGTCTAGGAACAGTGGGTTAACTGGTCTAGGAACAGGGGGTTAACTGGTCTAGGAACAGTGGGTTAACTGGTCTAGGAACAGTGGGTTAACTGGTCTAGGAACAGTGGGTTAACTGGTCTAGGAACAGTGGGTTAACTGGTCTAGGAACAGTGGGTTAACTGGTCTAGGAACAGTGGGTTAACTGGTCTAGGAACAGTGGGTTAACTGGTCTAGGAACAGTGGGTTAACTGGTCTAGGAACAGTGGGTTAACTGGTCTAGGAACAGTGGGTTAACTGGTCTAGGAACAGTGGGTTAACTGGTCTAGGAACAGTGGGTTAACTGGTCTAGGAACAGTAGGTTAACTGGTCTAGGAACAGTGGGTTAACTGGTCTAGGAACAGTGGGTTAACTGGTCTAGGAACAGTGGGTTAACTGGTCTAGGAACAGTGGGTTAACTGGTCTAGGAACAGTAGGTTAACTGGTCTAGGAACAGTGGGTTAACTGGTCTAGGAACAGTGGGTTAACTGGTCTAGGAACAGTGGGTTAACTGGTCTAGGAACAGTGGGGTTAACTGGTCTAGGAACAGTGGGTTAACTGGTCTAGGAACAGTGGGTTAACTGGTCTAGGAACAGTGGGTTAACTGGTCTAGGAACAGTGGGTTAACTGGTCAAGGAACAGTGGGTTAACTGGTCTAGGAACAGTGGGTTAACTGGTCTAGGAACAGTGGTTAACTGGTCTAGGAACAGTGGGTTAACTGGTCTAGGAACAGTGGGTTAACTGGTCTAGGAACAGTGGGTTAACTGGTCTAGGAACAGTGGGTTAACTGGTCTAGGAACAGTGGGTTAACTGGTCTAGGAACAGTGGGTTAACTGGTCTAGGAACAGTGGGTTAACTGGTCTAGGAACAGTGGGTTAACTGGTCTAGGAACAGTGGGTTAACTGGTCTAGGAACAGTGGGTTAACTGGTCTAGGAACAGTGGGTTAACTGGTCTAGGAACAGTGGGTTAACTGGTCTAGGAACAGTGGGTTAACTGGTCTAGGAACAGTGGGTTAACTTGTCTAGGAACAGTGGGTCAACTGGTCTAGGAACAGTGGGTTAACTGGTCTAGGAACAGTGGGTTAACTGGTCTAGGAACAGTGGGTTAACTGGTCTAGGAACAGTGGGGTTAACTGGTCTAGGAACAGTGGGTTAACTGGTCTAGGAACAGTGGGTTAACTGGTCTAGGAACAGTGGGTTAACTGGTCTAGGAACAGTAGGTTAACTGGTCTAGGAACAGTGGGTTAACTGGTCTAGGAACAGTGGGTTAACTGGTCTAGGAACAGTGGGTTAACTGGTCTAGGAACAGTGGGTTAACTGGTCTAGGAACAGTGGGTTAACTGGTCTAGGAACAGTGGGTTAACTGGTCTAGGAACAGTGGGTTAACTGGTCTAGGAACAGTGGGTTAACTGGTCTAGGAACAGTGGGTTAACTGGTCTAGGAACAGTGGGTTAACTGGTCTAGGAACAGTGGGGTTAACTGGTCTAGGAACAGTGGGTTAACTGGTCTAGGAACAGTGGGTTAACTGGTCTAGGAACAGTGGGTTAACTGGTCTAGGAACAGTGGGTTAACTGGTCTAGGAACAGTGGGTTAACTGGTCTAGGAACAGTGGGTTAACTGGTCTAGGAACAGTGGGTTAACTGGTCTAGGAACAGTGGGTTAACTGGTCTAGGAACAGTGGGTTAACTGGCCTAGGAACAGTGGGGTTAACTGGTCTAGGAACAGTGGGTTAACTGGTCTAGGAACAGTGGGTTAACTGGTCTAGGAACAGTGGGTTAACTGGTCTAGGAACAGTGGGTTAACTGCCTAGGAACAGTGGGTTAACTGGTCTAGGAACAGTGGGTTAACTGGTCTAGGAACAGTGGGTTAACTGGTCTAGGAACAGTGGGGTTAACTGGTCTAGGAACAGTGGGTTAACTGGTCTAGGAACAGTGGGTTAACTGGTCTAGGAACAGGGGGTTAACTGGTCTAGGAACAGTGGGTTAACTGGTCTAGGAACAGGGGGTTAACTGGTCTAGGAACAGTGGGTTAACTGGTCTAGGAACAGTGGGTTAACTGGTCTAGGAACAGTGGGTTAACTGGTCTAGGAACAGTGGGTTAACTGGTCTAGGAACAGTGGGTTAACTGGTCTAGGAACAGTGGGTTAACTGGTCTAGGAACAGTGGGTTAACTGGTCTAGGAACAGTGGGTTAACTGGTCTAGGAACAGTGGGTTAACTGGTCTAGGAACAGTGGGTTAACTGGTCTAGGAACAGTGGGTTAACTGGTCTAGGAACAGTGGGTTAACTGGTCTAGGAACAGTAGGTTAACTGGTCTAGGAACAGTGGGTTAACTGGTCTAGGAACAGTGGGTTAACTGGTCTAGGAACAGTGGGTTAACTGGTCTAGGAACAGTAGGTTAACTGGTCTAGGAACAGTAGGTTAACTGGTCTAGGAACAGTGGGTTAACTGGTCTAGGAACAGTGGGTTAACTGGTCTAGGAACAGTGGGTTAACTGGTCTAGGAACAGTGGGGTTAACTGGTCTAGGAACAGTGGGTTAACTGGTCTAGGAACAGTGGGTTAACTGGTCTAGGAACAGTGGGTTAACTGGTCTAGGAACAGTGGGTTAACTGGTCTAGGAACAGTGGGTTAACTGGTCTAGGAACAGTGGTTAACTGGTCTAGGAACAGTGGGTTAACTGGTCTAGGAACAGTGGGTTAACTGGTCTAGGAACAGTGGGTTAACTGGTCTAGGAACAGTGGGTTAACTGGTCTAGGAACAGTGGGTTAACTGGTCTAGGAACAGTGGGTTAACTGGTCTAGGAACAGTGGGTTAACTGGTCTAGGAACAGTGGGTTAACTGGTCTAGGAACAGTGGGTTAACTGGTCTAGGAACAGTGGGTTAACTGGTCTAGGAACAGTGGGTTAACTGGTCTAGGAACAGTGGGTTAACTGGTCTAGGAACAGTGGGTTAACTGGTCTAGGAACAGTGGGTTAACTTGTCTAGGAACAGTGGGTCAACTGGTCTAGGAACAGTGGGTTAACTGGTCTAGGAACAGTGGGTTAACTGGTCTAGGAACAGTGGGTTAACTGGTCTAGGAACAGTGGGTTAACTGGTCTAGGAACAGTGGGTTAACTGGTCTAGGAACAGTGGGTTAACTGGTCTAGGAACAGTGGGTTAACTTGTCTAGGAACAGTGGGTCAACTGGTCTAGGAACAGTGGGTTAACTGGTCTAGGAACAGTGGGTTAACTGGTCTAGGAACAGTGGGTTAACTGGTCTAGGAACAGTGGGGTTAACTGGTCTAGGAACAGTGGGTTAACTGGTCTAGGAACAGTGGGTTAACTGGTCTAGGAACAGTGGGTTAACTGGTCTAGGAACAGTAGGTTAACTGGTCTAGGAACAGTGGGTTAACTGGTCTAGGAACAGTGGGTTAACTGGTCTAGGAACAGTGGGTTAACTGGTCTAGGAACAGTGGGTTAACTGGTCTAGGAACAGTGGGTTAACTGGTCTAGGAACAGTGGGTTAACTGGTCTAGGAACAGTGGGTTAACTGGTCTAGGAACAGTGGGTTAACTGGTCTAGGAACAGTGGGTTAACTGGTCTAGGAACAGTGGGTTAACTGGTCTAGGAACAGTGGGGTTAACTGGTCTAGGAACAGTGGGGTTAACTGGTCTAGGAACAGTGGGTTAACTGGTCTAGGAACAGTGGGTTAACTGGTCTAGGAACAGTGGGTTAACTGGTCTAGGAACAGTGGGTTAACTGGTCTAGGAACAGTGGGTTAACTGGTCTAGGAACAGTGGGTTAACTGGTCTAGGAACAGTGGGTTAACTGCTTCGTTCAGGGGCAGAACAACATATTTTTTTCCTTGGCAGCTCTGGGAGCCGATCCAGCAACCTTTCAGGTACTGGCCCAACCCTCTAACCACTAGGCTACCCTGCCACCCCAGTATCATGCACTAAAGTGAATAAACGTGTGTTTAAAGGATCTTAACAGTCCACCTGAAGGGATGATGCCGTGAGTTAAATCCCATGAGAACGTCTCGAAGCAGGAAGAACCACTCACCGCTGTGAAACATTACAGAAAAGCAACCAACAACATCCTTTGCTGTTAGTTTCTATTGGACTAAATGCCTGTGGCTCACCACAGACTATCGTACTGTAATCTCAACACAGTTACACATGCTGTGAAGAAAAGGGGCATGTGAAAGTTTGATTTTTGGTCTGCTTATCGTCTCTCCGGAGTTTTGTTTGGATTTGAATCTCTCTTAGATAAGAAGATAAGAATCTGTTACCGTGCGGTATTGTGAATGTCTGTTGTATAAAGTAGATAAGATCTGTTACCGTGCGGTATTGTGAATGTCTGTTGTATAAAGTAGATAAGATCTGTTACCGTGCGGTATTGTGGACGTATGGGACCTAACTTCATGATGAGGAACGTATACACTGAGTCCTGCACTCACTACCATGCCTTGGTTGTAGCAGAGTGCATTTAATGTGGACAAAGTGAGACTGCTGAGATACTTGCTCGCCCACCACTTTCAGTCTGCAAGGAGAGAGAGAGAGAGAGAGCGAGAGAGAGAGAGAGAGCGAGAGAGAGAGAGAGAGAGAGAGAGCGAGAGAGAGAGAGAGAGAGCAAGAGAGAGAGAGAGAGAGAGAGAGAGAGATGTAGAAGTGTCACTGAAAGACAAGCAGCAGTTTTCTATTTTTAGAACAGTAGAATTCCGTAGAAGTGTCACTGAAAGACAAGCAACGGTTTTTCCATTCTTAGAACAGCAGAGTTCTGTTGCTATGCTGTTGGTGGCATGTCTCCATAACTGCCGCGCCAGGTCTAATCCAGCGTAGCATCAAATACTGAGTGTCAATGCAGACACACAGGACATAAGTTGTAGGCTCTGCATTCGTTCATTCTTGGTTTCATTTTAGATAGACACAGTCCATTTAGTGTACCTTCAGGGCCCTGAACGGTACAAGGTAAAAACACACAGGTGGTTTGTGCTGTGAAGCCCCTTTGTGCGCTACATCCTAGCAGCCCTGTGGTTGGGTTGCTTACTAAGAAACAACACCCGAGTTGACTGCGGTCTCTATACAGCTGAGCCTGTGGTCTGGCGGCCCGGGTGACTCTTATCGTAAGCCCTGACAGATAGACGCTTATCAGAAGTGACGAGAAGAGAGGAAGGGTTTTTCTGAGCTATGAAGACACCTCGTAAAACCAACCAACTCCTTCCACAACACAGTAACTAAGGTGTTGTCAGGCTAAGGCTAAAGGGTTAGACTTACATGTATTGTCAAGGAAACATGGGTATTGATAAGAGAGGCATTTTAAAGCTCATGACTTTAAACGTATCCTTTGGATCAGGTGGAACCCTAAGCAGAGCGGGTTAAAAAGGACATCATTTCAACCAGTTTTGCCCACTGGGTAGGCTGTACCTGTTTAAATCATTCTGAAAAAGACTCAAAGCATCTGTCATTCACCCAGTATAATGCTGGATTTCCTTTATAGGGCAGTGGCCATGGCATTAAGACACTACCACAATGCAGGGCAGAGCCCCTGTAGTCTCACGTGCCAGACCAATGACTGTTGAGGAGTTCATCGATCCAGAGTATTGATACATTACCACACCTCCTTGTACTAATTGCTAATTGCCTAGCAGAGAGAGCACACCTCCTTGTACTAATTGCTAATTGCCTAGCAGAGAAAGCACACCTTCTTGTACTAATTGCTAATTGCCTAGCAGAGAGAGCACACCTCCTTGTACTAATTTCTAATTGCTGCCAGAAGAGGACAGGCCACCCCTCAGAGCCTGGTTCCTCTCTAGGTTTATAATCTCCACCTGGTACAGCCAGAAGAGGACTGGCCACCCCTCAGAGCCTGGTTCCTCTCTAGGTTTCTAATCTCCACCTGGTACAGCCAGAAGAGGACTGGCCACCTCTCAGAGCCTGGGTCCTCTCTAGGTTTCTAATCTCCACCTGGTACAGCCAGAAGAGGACTGGCCACCCCTCAGAGTCTGGTTCCTCTCTAGGTTTCTAATCTCCACCTGGTACAGCCAGAAGAGGACAGGCCACCCCTCAGAGCCTGGTTCCTCTCTCTAGGTTTCTAATCTCCACCTGGTACAGCCAGAAGGGGACTGGCCACCCCTCAGAGCCTGGTTCCTCTCTAGGTTTCTAATCTCCACCAGGTACAGGCAGAAGGGGACTGGCCTGGACATTTAGAAATTCCACATGAGCCATGACTTTTCACAATTCTGCCACGTTCCATACTGGATGTTTATCATTGACAACAGGACTTGAGTTTGGTGATTCTGTTGTTTATCATTAAAAACAGGAAGTTGTCATTAACAACAGGAAGTTTGGTGATGTAGGCTACAATAGCCATCGCAGCACCAACGTGAAGCCTGCAACACACACACACACAAAATACCTGTGTGAAGCCTGCCCCATGTGTACTCCTCAATACCTGTGTGAAGCCTGCCCCATGTGTACTGTACCTCAGTACCTGTGTGAAGCCTGCTCCATGTGTACTGTACGTCAGTCAGTACCTATGTGAAGCCTGCTCCATGTGTACTGTACGTGTGACCTCAATACCTGTGTGAAGCCTGCTCCATGTGTACTGTACGTCAGTACCTGTGTGAAGCCTGCTCCATGTGTACTGTACGTCAGTACCTGTGTGAAGCCTGCTCCATGTGTACTGTACGTCAGTACCTGTGTGAAGCCTGCTCCATGTGTACTGTACGTGTGACCTCAATACCTGTGTGAAGCCTGCTCCATGTGTACTGTACGTCAGTACCTGTGTGAAGCCTGCTCCATGTGTACTGTACGTCAGTACCTGTGTGAAGCCTGCCCCATGTGTACTGTACGTCAGTACCTGTGTGAAGCCTGCTCCATGTGTACTGTACGTCAGTACCTGTGTGAAGCCTGCTCCATGTGTACTGTACGTCAGTACCTGTGTGAAGCCTGCCCCATGTGTACTGTACTTGTGACCTCAATACCTGTGTGAAGCCTGCTCCATGTGTACTGTACGTCAGTACCTGTGTGAAGCCTGCCCCATGTGTACTGTACGTCAGTACCTGTGTGAAGCCTGCTTCATGTGTACTGTACGTCAGTACCTGTGTGAAGCCTGCCCCATGTGTACTGTACGTCAGTACCTGTGTGAAGCCTGCTCCATGTGTACTGTACGTCAATACCTGTGTGAAGCCTGCCCCATGTGTACTGTACCTCAATACCTGTGTGAATTCTGCTCCATGTGTACTCCTCAATACCTGGGTGAAGCCTGCCCCATGTGTACTGTACATGTGACCTCAATACCTGTGTGAAGCCTGCCCCATGTGTACTCCTCAATACCTGTGTGAAGCCTGCCCCATGTGTACTCCTCAATACCTGTGTGAAGCCTGCCCCATGTGTACTCCTCAATACCTGTGTGAAGCCTGCCCCATGTGTACTCCTCAATACCTGTGTGAAGCCTGCCCCATGTGTACTCCTCAATACCTGTGTGAAGCCTGCTCCATGTGTACTCCTCAATACCTGTGTGAAGCCTGCTCTATGTGTACTCCTCAATACCTGTGTGAAGCCTGCCCCATGTGTCCTCCTCAAAACCTGTGTGAAGCCTGCTCCATGTGTACTCCTCAATACCTGTGTGAAGCCTGCCCCATGTGTACTGTATGTGTGACCTCAATACCTGTGTGAAGCCTGCCCCATGTGTACTGTACGTCAGTACCTGTGTGAAGCCTGCTCCATGTGTACTGTACGTCAGTACCTGTGTGAAGCCTTCCCCACGTGTACTGTACGTCAGTACCTGTGTGAAGCCTGCCCCATGTGTACTGTACGTGTTACCTCAGTACCTGTGTGAAGCCTGCCCCATGTGTACTGTACGTGTGACCTCAATACCTGTGTGAAGCCTGCCCCATGTGTACTGTACGTCAGTACCTGTGTGAAGCCTGCCCCATGTGTACTGTACGTCAGTACCTGTGTGAAGCCTGCCCCATGTGTACTGTACGTCAGTACCTGTGTGAAGCCTGCTCCATGTGTACTGTACGTCAGTACCTGTGTGAAGCCTGCTCCATGTGTACTGTACGTCAGTACCTGTGTGAAGCCTGCCCCATGTGTACTGTACGTCAGTACCTGTGTGAAGCCTGCCCCATGTGTACTGTACCTCAGTACCTGTGTGAAGCCTGCTCCATGTGTACTGTACGTCAGTACCTGTGTGAAGCCTGCTCCATGTGTACTGTACGTCAGTACCTGTGTGAAGCCTGCTCCATGTGTACTGTACGTCAGTACCTGTGTGAAGCCTGCCCCATGTGTACTGTACGTCAGTACCTGTGTTAAGCCTGCTCCATGTGTACTGTACGTCAGTACCTGTGTGAAGCCTGCCCCATGTGTACTGTACGTCAGTACCTGTGTGAAGCCTGCTTCATGTGTACTGTACGTCAGTACCTGTGTGAAGCCTGCCCCATGTGTACTGTACGTCAGGACCTGTGTGAAGCCTGCTCCATGTGTACTGTACGTCAATACCTGTGTGAAGCCTGCCCCATGTGTACTATACCTCAGTACCTGTGTGAAGCCTGCTCCATGTGTACTGTGCGTCAGTACCTGTGTGAAGCCTGCTCCATGTGTACTGTACGTGTGACCTCAATACCTGTGTGAAGCCTGCCCCATGTGTACTGTACCTCAGTACCTGTGTGAAGCCTGCTCCATGTGTACTGTACGTCAGTACCTGTGTGATGCCTGCCCCATGTGTACTGTACTTGTGACCTCAATACCTGTGTGAAGCCTGCTCCATGTGTACTCCTCAATACCTGTGTGAAGCCTGCCCCATGTGTACTGTACATGTGACCTCAATACCTGTGTGAAGCCTGCCCCATGTGTACTCCTCAATACCTGTGTGAAGCCTGCCCCATGTGTACTCCTCAATACCTGTGTGAAGCCTGCTCCATGTGTACTCCTCAATACCTGTGTGAAGCCTGCTCCATGTGTACTCCTCAATACCTGTGTGAAGCCTGCCCCATGTGTCCTCCTCAAAACCTGTGTGAAGCCTGCTCCATGTGCACTCCTCAATACCTGTGTGAAGCCTGCCCCATGTGTACTGTATGTGTGACCTCAATACCTGTGTGAAGCCTGCCCCATGTGTACTGTACGTCAGTACCTGTGTGAAGCCTGCTCCATGTGTACTGTACGTCAGTACCTGTGTGAAGCCTTCACCACTGTACTGTACGTCAGTACCTGTGTGAAGCCTGCCCCATGTGTACTGTACGTGTGACCTCAGTACCTGTGTGAAGCCTGCCCCATGTGTACTGTACGTGTGACCTCAATACCTGTGTGAAGCCTGCCCCATGTGTACTGTACGTCAGTACCTGTGTGAAGCCTGCTCCATGTGTACTGTACGTCAGTACCTGTGTGAAGCCTGCTCCATGTGTACTGTACGTCAGTACCTGTGTGAAGCCTGCCCCATGTGTACTGTACGTCAGTACCTGTGTGAAGCCTGCTCCATGTGTACTGTACGTCAGTACCTGTGTGAAGCCTGCCCCATGTGTACTGTACTTGTGACCTCAATACCTGTGTGAAGCCTGCTTCATGTGTACTGTACGTCAGTACCTGTGTGAAGCCTGCCCCATGTGTACTGTACGTCAGTACCTGTGTGAAGCCTGCTTCATGTGTACTGTACGTCAGTACCTGTGTGAAGCCTGCCCCATGTGTACTGTACGTCAGGACCTGTGTGAAGCCTGCTCCATGTGTACTGTACGTCAATACCTGTGTGAAGCCTGCCCCATGTGTACTGTACCTCAGTACCTGTGTGAAGCCTGCTCCATGTGTACTGTACGTCAGTACCTGTGTGAAGCCTGCTCCATGTGTACTGTACGTGTGACCTCAATACCTGTGTCAAGCCTGCCCCATGTGTACTGTACCTCAGTACCTGTGTGAAGCCTGCTCCATCTGTACTGTACGTCAGTACCTGTGTGATGCCTGCCCCATGTGTACTGTACTTGTGACCTCAATACCTGTGTGAAGCCTGCTCCATGTGTACTCCTCAATACCTGTGTGAAGCCTGCCCCATGTGTACTGTACATGTGACCTCAATACCTGTGTGAAGCCTGCCCCATGTGTACTCCTCAATACCTGTGTGAAGCCTGCTCCATGTGTACTCCTCAATACCTGTGTGAAGCCTGCCCCATGTGTACTCCTCAATACCTGTGTGAAGCCTGCCCCATGTGTACTCCTCAATACCTGTGTGAAGCCTGCCCCATGTGTACTCCTCAATACCTGTGTGAAGCCTGCCCCATGTGTACTCCTCAATACCTGTGTGAAGCCTGCTCCATGTGTACTCCTCAATACCTGTGTGAAGCCTGCTCCATGTGTACTCCTCAATACCTGTGTGAAGCCTGCCCCATGTGTCCTCCTCAAAACCTGTGTGAAGCCTGCTCCATGTGTACTCCTCAATACCTGTGTGAAGCCTGCCCCATGTGTACTGTATGTGTGACCTCAATACCTGTGTGAAGCCTGCCCCATGTGTACTGTACGTCAGTACCTGTGTGAAGCCTTCTCCATGTGTACTGTACGTCAGTACCTGTGTGAAGCCTTCCCCACGTGTACTGTACGTCAGTACCTGTGTGAAGCCTGCCCCATGTGTACTGTACGTGTGACCTCAGTACCTGTGTGAAGCCTGCCCCATGTGTACTGTACGTGTGACTTCAATACCTGTGTGAAGCCTGCCCCATGTGTACTGTACGTCAGTACCTGTGTGAAGCCTGCCCCATGTGTACTGTACGTCAGTACCTGTGTGAAGCCTGCCCCATGTGTACTGTGCGTCAGTACCTGTGTGAAGCCTGCTCCATGTGTACTGTACGTCAGTACCTGTGTGAAGCCTGCTCCATGTGTACTGTACGTCAGTCAGTACCTATGTGAAGCCTGCTCCATGTGTACTGTACGTGTGACCTCAATACCTGTGTGAAGCCTGCCCTATCTGTACTGTACCTCAGTACCTGTGTGAAGCCTGCTCCATGTGTACTGTACGTCAGTACCTGTGTGAAGCCTGCCCCATGTGTACTGTACTTGTGACCTCAATACCTGTGTGAAGCCTGCTCCATGTGTACTCCTCAATACCTGTGTGAAGCCTGCCCCATGTGTACTGTACATGTGACCTCCATACCTGTGTGAAGCCTGCCCCATGTGTACTCCTCAATACCTGTGTGAAGCCTGCCCCATGTGTACTCCTCAATACCTGTGTGAAGCCTGCCCCATGTGTACTCCTCAATACCTGTGTGAAGCCTGCCCCATGTGTACTGTACGTCAGTACCTGTGTGAAGCCTGCTCCATGTGTACTGTACGTGTGACCTCAATACCTGTGTGAAGCCTGCCCCATGTGTACTGTACCTCAGTTCCTGTGTGAAGCCTGCTCCATGTGTACTGTACGTCAGTACCTGTGTGAAGCCTGCTCCATGTGTACTGTACGTCAGTCAGTACCTATGTGAAGCCTGCTCCATGTGTACTGTACGTGTGACCTCAATACCTGTGTGAAGCCTGCCCTATCTGTACTGTACCTCAGTACCTGTGTGAAGCCTGCCCCATGTGTACTGTACGTCAGTACCTGTGTGAAGCCTGCCCCATGTGTACTGTACTTGTGACCTCAATACCTGTGTGAAGCCTGCCCCATGTGTACTCCTCAATACCTGTGTGAAGCCTGCCCCATGTGTACTCCTCAATACCTGTGTGAAGCCTGCCCCATGTGTACTCCTCAATACCTGTGTGAAGCCTGCTCCATGTGTACTCCTCAATACCTGTGTGAAGCCTGCTCCATGTGTACTCCTCAATACCTGTGTGAAGCCTGCCCCATGTGTCCTCCTCAAAACCTGTGTGAAGCCTGCTCCATGTGTACTCCTCAATACCTGTGTGAAGCCTGCCCCATGTGTACTGTATGTGTGACCTCAATACCTGTGTGAAGCCTGCCCCATGTGTACTGTACGTCAGTACCTGTGTGAAGCCTTCTCCATGTGTACTGTACGTCAGTACCTGTGTGAAGCCTTCCCCACGTGTACTGTACGTCAGTACCTGTGTGAAGCCTGCCCCATGTGTACTGTACGTGTGACCTCAGTACCTGTGTGAAGCCTGCCCCATGTGTACTGTACGTGTGACTTCAATACCTGTGTGAAGCCTGCCCCATGTGTACTGTACGTCAGTACCTGTGTGAAGCCTGCCCCATGTGTACTGTACGTCAGTACCTGTGTGAAGCCTGCCCCATGTGTACTGTGCGTCAGTACCTGTGTGAAGCCTGCTCCATGTGTACTGTACGTCAGTACCTGTGTGAAGCCTGCTCCATGTGTACTGTACGTCAGTCAGTACCTATGTGAAGCCTGCTCCATGTGTACTGTACGTGTGACCTCAATACCTGTGTGAAGCCTGCCCTATCTGTACTGTACCTCAGTACCTGTGTGAAGCCTGCTCCATGTGTACTGTACGTCAGTACCTGTGTGAAGCCTGCCCCATGTGTACTGTACTTGTGACCTCAATACCTGTGTGAAGCCTGCTCCATGTGTACTCCTCAATACCTGTGTGAAGCCTGCCCCATGTGTACTGTACATGTGACCTCCATACCTGTGTGAAGCCTGCCCCATGTGTACTCCTCAATACCTGTGTGAAGCCTGCCCCATGTGTACTCCTCAATACCTGTGTGAAGCCTGCCCCATGTGTACTCCTCAATACCTGTGTGAAGCCTGCCCCATGTGTACTGTACGTCAGTACCTGTGTGAAGCCTGCTCCATGTGTACTGTACGTGTGACCTCAATACCTGTGTGAAGCCTGCCCCATGTGTACTGTACCTCAGTTCCTGTGTGAAGCCTGCTCCATGTGTACTGTACGTCAGTACCTGTGTGAAGCCTGCTCCATGTGTACTGTACGTCAGTCAGTACCTATGTGAAGCCTGCTCCATGTGTACTGTACGTGTGACCTCAATACCTGTGTGAAGCCTGCCCTATCTGTACTGTACCTCAGTACCTGTGTGAAGCCTGCCCCATGTGTACTGTACGTCAGTACCTGTGTGAAGCCTGCCCCATGTGTACTGTACTTGTGACCTCAATACCTGTGTGAAGCCTGCTCCATGTGTACTCCTCAATACCTGTGTGAAGCCTGCCCCATGTGTACTGTACATGTGACCTCCATACCTGTGTGAAGCCTGCCCCATGTGTACTCCTCAATACCTGTGTGAAGCCTGCCCCATGTGTACTCCTCAATACCTGTGTGAAGCCTGCCCCATGTGTACTCCTCAATACCTGTGTGAAGCCTGCCCCATGTGTACTGTACGTCAGTACCTGTGTGAAGCCTGCTCCATGTGTACTGTACGTGTGACCTCAATACCTGTGTGAAGCCTGCCCCATGTGTACTGTACCTCAGTTCCTGTGTGAAGCCTGCTCCATGTGTACTGTACGTCAGTACCTGTGTGAAGCCTGCCCCATGTGTACTGTACTTGTGACCTCAATACCTGTGTGAAGCCTGCTCCATGTGTACTCCTCAATACCTGTGTGAAGCCTGCCCCATGTGTACTGTACATGTGACCTCAATACCTGTGTGAAGCCTGCCCCATGTGTACTCCTCAATACCTGTGTGAAGCCTGCCCCATGTGTACTCCTCAATACCTGTGTGAAGCCTGCCCCATGTGTACTCCTCAAGACCTGTGTGAAGCCTGCTCCATGTGTACTCCTCAATACCTGTGTGAAGCCTGCCCCATGTGTACTCCTCAATACCTGTGTGAAGCCTGCCCCATGTGTACTCCTCAATACCTGTGTGAAGCCTGCTCCATGTGTACTCCTCAATACCTGTGTGAAGCCTGCTCCATGTGTACTCCTCAATACCTGTGTGAAGCCTGCCCCATGTGTACTGTATGTGTGACCTCAATACCTGTGTGAAGCCTGTCCCATGTGTACTGTACGTCAGTACCTGTGTGAAGCCTGCTCCATGTGTACTGTACGTCAGTACCTGTGTGAAGCCTTCCCCACGTGTACTGTACGTCAGTACCTGTGTGAAGCCTGCCCCATGTGTACTGTACGTGTGACCTCAGTACCTGTGTGAAGCCTGCCCCATGTGTACTGTACGTGTGACCTCAATACCTGTGTGAAGCCTGCCCCATGTGTACTGTACGTCAGTACCTGTGTGAAGCCTGCCCCATGTGTACTGTACGTCAGTACCTGTGTGAAGCCTGCCCCATGTGTACTGTACGTCAGTACCTGTGTGAAGCCTGCTCCATGTGTACTTTAAGTCAGTACCTGTGTGAAGCCTGCTCCATGTGTACTGTACGTGTGACCTCAATACCTGTGTGAAGCCTGCCCCATCTCTACTGTACCTCAGTACCTGTGTGAAGCCTGCTCCATGTGTACTGTACGTCAGTACCTGTGTGAAGCCTGCCCCATGTGTACTGTACTTGTGACCTCAATACCTGTGTGAAGCCTGCTCCATGTGTACTCCTCAATACCTGTGTGAAGCCTGCCCCATGTGTACTGTACATGTGACCTCCATACCTGTGTGAAGCCTGCCCCATGTGTCCTCCTCAATACCTGTGTGAAGCCTGCCCCATGTGTACTCCTCAATACCTGTGTGAAGCCTGCCCCATGTGTACTGTACGTCAGTACCTGTGTGAAGCCTGCTCCATGTGTACTGTACGTGTGACCTCAATACCTGTGTGAAGCCTGCCCCATGTGTACTGTACCTCAGTTCCTGTGTGAAGCCTGCTCCATGTGTACTGTACGTCAGTACCTGTGTGAAGCCTGCCCCATGTGTACTGTACTTGTGACCTCAATACCTGTGTGAAGCCTGCTCCATGTGTCCTCCTCAATACCTGTGTGAAGCCTGCCCCATGTGTACTCCTCAATACCTGTGTGAAGCCTGCCCCATGTGTTCTGTACATGTGACCTCAATACCTGTGTGAAGCCTGCCCCATGTGTTCTGTACATGTGACCTCAATACCTGTGTGAAGCCTGCCCCATGTGTACTCCTCAATACCTGTGTGAAGCCTGCTCCATGTGTACTCCTCAATACCTGTGTGAAGCCTGCTCCATGTGTACTGTACGTCAGTACCTGTGTGAAGCCTGCCCCATGTGTACTGTATGTGTGACCTCAATACCTGTGTGAAGCCTGCCCCATGTGTACTGTACATCAGTACCTGTGTGAAGCCTGCTCCATGTGTACTGTACGTCAGTACCTGTGTGAAGCCTGCTCCATGTGTACTGTACTTGTGACCTCAATACCTGTGTGAAGCCTGCCCCATTTGTACTGTACGTCAGTACCTGTGTGAAGCCTGCTCCATGTGTACTGTACTTGTGACCTCAATACCTGTGAGGGCAGGGTGATCAGTGTTGCACTTAGTAATTAAAATCTTCATGCATTGTTCCATCTTGATAGATTGGTTTCCACCAGTTCCCTGTGGACACACACACACACACACACGCAAGCAAGCACGCACACACACACACGCACGCTCGCACGCACACGCACGCACGCCTACGCACACGCACACACACACACACACACACACACACACACACACACACACACACACACACACAAACCCAATGCACGGACACACACACGCACACACGCACAAACCCAATGCACGGACACACGCACACACACGTGGCAGATGGCAGACTCACTGTACAGTACAATCCACTGCCCGAGTCAATACTGATATTGAACCAGTCCGCAGCCCACAGTCTACAGGAGCAGTGACCTGAACAATTCACAGGTTGTATATTTTGTCATAATATTTCAACGTTCGTTTTTGGACTGATGCCCGAGTGAGCATTCTCCTTCAACGCATCGTCTATGAGCGCTGATGAAGATTTCATCAAAAGTGCATTACAGTGGCTTGGAAATACAATGCTATTCAACAGGAGATAAATAAAATGCAGTATAACGTTAGCTAGCTAGCTAAGATTGAGCGGGAGCACACTTGATTTTGTTTTTAAACTAGCTAACGTTAGCATTGCTAGCTATTTTAGACGAAAGTCGCTAGCTTTTATTATGACAACATTGCCATCTGTCTAAAGTAAATTTGACGACACGATAATGCAGGCAAAGTTGTTTTCCTACTAAATATTTTGACAACTTCCCCAATGAATGACTTGTCACAACTTTTAGGCCACCACTATCGCACTATAGCTTTCATAACAATGGCATGACACGCAGGTGCAACCTTTGAATAGAAATAACAATGGAGGGAGGAAACAGGGAAACTCCACTCCGGAACTTCCATCAGGCCTCTGCCCGGAATTGGAATCTTCGAGTGATTAAATCATCTTTGGAATCTTTGGAATCTTTGTCCTTGTCCTAGTTCTTACGTAGCTTCATCCTGTTTAGAATAGTAGATTGGTTCCAGTGTAGATACCAGGTCCTACTCCTTAGGTAGAATTTCACATACAACCATAGAATTTCACCTACGAACTGATTTATAGAATCTCTTGAGTACAAACTGGGATACCCCCTCCTTCCCGGTCTCTCCCTCTCTTCCCGGTCTCTCCCTCTCTTCCCGGTCTCTCCCTCTCTTCCCGGTCTCTCCCTCTCTTCCCGGTCTCTCCCCTCTCTACACACAGGTCCACAGGAGAAGGGTTTTCCACTAGGTTGTTGTTATGGTGAGTGAATGAGGACCCAAAAGCGAACTAACTTAAACAGAGCTTCTTTAATAACCAAACATAGGTGGGCTCAGATAGACCGGCAGATTCCGACAGGACAGGACAAGGTTACAGCAGACATGACGATAGTCTGGCTCAGGCATGAAACACAAACAAGAATCCGACAAGGACAGGAACAGAAACAGAGAGAGATATAGGGACCTAATCAGAGGGAAAAAGGGAACAGGTGGGAAACGGGGTGAATGGGTAGTTAGAGGAGACAAGGAACAGCTGGGAGAAAGCGGGGGAGAAAAGGTAACCTAACAACGACCAGCAGAGGGAGACAGGGTGAAGGGAAAGGACAGAGACAAGACACAACATGACAGTACCCCCCCACTCACCGAGCGCCTCCTGGCGCACTCGAGGAGGAAACCTGGCGGCAACGGAGGAAATCCTCGATCAGCGCACGGTCCAGCACGTCCCGAGAGGGAACCCAACTCCTCTCCTCAGGACCGTACCCCTCCCAATCGACAAGGTACTGGTGACCACGGCCCCGAGGACGCATGTCCAAAATCCTGCGGACCCTGTAGATGGGTGCGCCCTCGACAAGGATGGGGGGGGGGGGGGGGGGAAAGACGAGCGGGGGCGCGAAGAACGGGCTTAATACAGGAGACATGGAAGACCGGGTGGACGCGACGAAGGTATCGCGGAAGAAGAAGTCGAACTGCGACAGGATTAATGACCCGAGAAATACGGAACGGACCAATGAACCGCGGGGTCAACTTGCGAGAAGCCGTCTTAAGGGGAAGGTTCTGAGTGGAGAGCCAAACTCTCTGACCGCGACAATATCTAGGACTCTTAGTTCTACGCTTATTAGCAGCCCTCACAGTCTGCGCCCTATAACGGCAAAGTGCAGACCTGACCCTCTTCCAGGTGCGCTCGCAACGTTGGACAAAAGCCTGAGCGGAGGGGACGCTGGACTCGGCGAACTGAGATGAGAACAGCGGAGGCTGGTACCCGAGGCTACTCTGAAAAGGAGATAGCCCGGTCGCAGACGAAGGAAGCGAGTTGTGGGCGTATTCTGCCCAGGGGAGCTGTTCTGACCAAGACGCAGGGTTGCGAAAAGAAAGACTGCGTAAGATGCGACCAATAGTCTGATTGGCCCGTTCTGCTTGACCGTTAGACTGGGGGTGAAAGCCGGAAGAGAGACTGACGGAAGCCCCAATCAAACGGCAAAACTCCCTCCAAAATTGAGACGTGAATTGCGGACCTCTGTCCGAAACGACGTCTGACGGAAGGCCATGAATTCTGAAAACATTCTCGATGATGATTTGTGCCGTCTCTTTAGCAGAAGGAAGCTTAGCAAGGGGAATGAAATGAGCCGCCTTAGAGAACCTATCGACAACCGTAAGAATAACAGTCTTCCCCGCTGACGAAGGCAGTCCGGTGACAAAATCTAAGGCGATGTGAGACCACGGTCGAGAGGGGATAGGAAGCGGCCTGAGACGGCCGGCAGGAGGAGAGTTACCGGACTTAGTCTGCGCGCAGACCGAACAAGCAGCCACGAAACGACGCGTGTCATGCTCCCGGGTGGGCCACCAAAAACGCTGGCGAATGGAAGCAAGCGTACCCCGAACGCCAGGGTGGCCGGCTAACTTGGCAGAGTGAGCCCACTGAAGAACGGCCAGACGAGTAGGAACGGGAACGAAAAGAAGGTTCCTAGGACAAGCGCGCGGCGACGGAGTGTGAGTGAGCGCTTGTTTTACCTGCCTCTCAATTCCCCAGACAGTCAACCCGACAACACGCCCCTCAGGGAGAATCCCCTCGGGGTCAGTGGAGGCTACTGAAGAACTGAAGAGACGAGACAAAGCATCAGGCTTGGTGTTCTTAGAGCCCGGACGATAAGAAATCACGAACTCGAAACGAGCGAAAAACATCGCCCAACGCGCCTGACGCGCATTAAGTCGTTTGGCAGAACGGATGTACTCAAGGTTCCTATGGTCAGTCCAAACGACAAAAGGAACGGTCGCCCCCTCCAACCACTGTCGCCATTCGCCTAGGGCTAACCGGATGGCGAGCAGTTCGCGGTTACCTACATCATAGTTACGTTCCGACGGCGACAGGCGATGAGAAAAATACGCGCATGGGTGGACCTTGTCGTCAGAGAGGGAGCGCTGAGAAAGAATGGCTCCCACGCCCACCTCTGACGCGTCAACCTCGACAACGAACTGTCTAGAGACGTCAGGTGTAACAAGGATAGGAGCGGATGTAAAACGATTCTTGAGGAGATCAAAAGCTCCCTGGGCGGAAACGGACCACTTAAAGCACGTCTTGACAGAAGTAAGGGCTGTGAGAGGAGCGGCCACCTGACCGAAATTACGGATGAAACGACGATAGAAGTTCGCGAAGCCGAGAAAGCGCTGCAGCTCGACGCGTGACTTAGGGACGGGCCAATCAATGACAGCTTGGACTTTAGCGGGATCCATCTTAATGCCTTCAGCGGAAATAACAGAACCGAGAAATGTGACGGAGGAGGCATGAAAAGTGCACTTCTCAGCCTTCACAAAAAGACAATTCTCTAAAAGGCGCTGGAGGACACGTCGAACGTGCTGAACATGAATCTGGAGTGACGGTGAAAAAATCAGGATATCGTCAAGGTAAACGAAAACAAAGATGTTCAGCATGTCTCTCAGGACATCATTGACTAATGCCTGAAAGACAGCTGGAGCGTTAGCGAGGCCGAAAGGAAGAACCCGGTATTCAAAGTGCCCTAACGGAGTGTTAAACGCCGTCTTCCACTCGTCCCCCTCCCTGATGCGCACGAGATGGTAAGCGTTACGAAGGTCCAACTTAGTGAAAAACCTGGCTCCCTGCAGGATCTCGAAGGCTGAAGACATAAGAGGAAGCGGATAACGATTCTTAACTGTTATGTCATTCAGCCCTCGATAATCTATGCAGGGGCGCAGAGACCCGTCCTTCTTCTTGACAAAAAAAAACCCCGCTCCGGCGGGAGAGGAGGAGGGGACTATGGTACCGGCGTCAAGAGCTACAGACAAATAATCCTCGAGAGCCTTACGTTCGGGAGCCGACAGAGAGTATAGTCTACCCCGGGGGGGAGTGGTTCCCGGAAGGAGATCAATACTACAATCATACGACCGGTGTGGAGGAAGAGAGGTGGCCCTGGACCGACTGAACACCGTGCGCAGATCGTGATATTCCTCCGGCACCCCTGTCAAATCACCAGGCTCCTCCTGTGAAGAAGAGACAGAGGAAACAGGAGGGATAGCAGACATTAAACATTTCACATGACAAGAGACGTTCCAGGAGAGGATAGAATTACTAGACCAATTAATGGAAGGATTATGACAAACTAGCCAGGGATGGCCCAAAACAACAGGTGTAAAAGGTGAACGAAAAATCAAAAAAGAAATGGTTTCGCTATGATTACCAGAAACAGTGAGGGTTAAAGGTAGCGTCTCACGCTGAATCCTGGGGAGAGGACTACCATCCAGGGCGAACAAGGCCGTGGACTCCCTTAACTGTCTGAGAGGAATGTCATGTTCCCGAGCCCAGGTCTCGTCCATAAAACAGCCCTCCGCCCCAGAGTCTATTAAGGCACTGCAGGAAGCTGACGAACCGGTCCAGCGTAGATGGACCGACAAGGTAGTGCAGGATCTTGAAGGAGAGACAGGAGTAGTAGCGCTCACCAGTAGCCCTCCGCTTACTGATGAGCTCTGGCTTTTACTGGACATGAAGTGACAAAATGACCAGCAGAACCGCAATAGAGACAGAGGCGGTTGGTGACTCTCCGTTCCCTCTCCTTAGTCGAGATGCGGATACCTCCCAGCTGCATAGGCTCAGCTCCCGAGCCGGCAGAGGAAGATGGTAGTGATGCGGAGAGGGGGGCAACGGAGAACGCGAGCTCCTTTCCACGAGCTCGGTGACGCAGATCAACCCGTCGCTCAATGCGAATAGCGAGTTCAATCAGGGAATCCACGCTGGAAGGGACCTCCCGGGAGAGAATCTCATCCTTTACCTCTGCGCGGAGACCCTCCAGAAAACGAGCGAGCAAAGCCGGCTCGTTCCAGCCACTGGAGGCAGCAAGAGTGCGAAACTCAATAGAGTAGTCTGTTATGGATCGATTACCTTGACATAGGGAAGACAGGGCCCTGGAAGCCTCCTCCCCAAAAACAGATCGATCAAAAACCCGTATCATCTCCTCCTTAAAGTCCTGATACTGGTTAGTACACTCAGCCCTTGCCTCCCAGATTGCCGTGCCCCACTCACGAGCCCGTCCAATAAGGAGAGATATGACGTAGGCGACACGAGCAGTGCTCCTGGAGTAAGTGTTGGGCTGGAGAGAAAACACAATATCACACTGGGTGAGGAACGAGCGGCATTCAGTGGGCTCCCCAGAGTAACACGGCGGGTTATTGATTCTGGGCTCCGGAGATTCGAAAGCCCTGGAAGTGGCCGGTGGATCGAGGCGGAGATGGTGAACCTGTTCTGTGAGGTTGGAGACTTGGGTGGCCAGGGTCTCAACGGCATGTCGAGCAGCAGACACTTCCTGCTCGTGTCTGCCTAGCATCGCTCCCTGGATCCCGACGGCTGAGTGGAGAGGATCCGAAGTCGCTGGGTCCATTCTTGGTCGGATTCTTCTGTTATGGTGAGTGAATGAGGACCCAAAAGCGAACTAACTTAAACAGAGCTTCTTTAATAACCAAACATAGGTGGGCTCAGATAGACCGGCAGATTCCGACAGGACAGGACAAGGTTACAGCAGACATGACGATAGTCTGGCTCAGGCATGAAACACAAACAAGAATCCGACAAGGACAGGAACAGAAACAGAGAGAGATATAGGGACCTAATCAGAGGGAAAAAGGGAACAGGTGGGAAACGGGGTGAATGGGTAGTTAGAGGAGACAAGGAACAGCTGGGAGAAAGCGGGGGAGAAAAGGTAACCTAACAACGACCAGCAGAGGGAGACAGGGTGAAGGGAAAGGACAGAGACAAGACACAACATGACAGTTGTAGGATACTGAGCCGTACTGAGTCAGGTGTTGCAGGCATCTCTTTTTATTGATACAAAGGTTTAAATACAGACGTAACACATTCATTGGCCTCAGTGTGTTTGTGTGTTTTTTTTACAGACAGGGTTTTCATTAAAAAAAGAATGAAAAACATCCATTGATATGCTGGCGTGATAAATCTACAGTTGAATGGCTGCATTCACTGTCACAGATTAGACCTTTCACTGAAAGTACAGACAATCTGGAGAAAACACATGTTTTCCTATGGCTTTACTTCAAATAAAGTAATATAGTCCTGTAGGAGAGCAACACTCCAGAGAAGCATATGGAATATATACACAGTACACAAGAACGTGCAGTACTAGCAGTAATATAGTCCTGTGGGAGAGCAACACTCCAGAGAACCATATGGAATATATACACAGTACACAAGAACATGCAGTACTAGCAGTAATATAGTCCTTTGGGAGAGCAACACTCCAGAGAAGCATATGGAATATCTACACAGTACACAAGAACATGTAGTACTAGCAGTAACAGAGCATGTAGTACTAGCAGTAACAGAACATGTAATACTAGCAGTAATATAACATGTAGTACTAGCAGTAACAGAACATGTAGTACTAGCAGTAATATAACATATAGTACTAGTAGTAACAGAACATGTAGTACTAGCAGTAATATAACATATAGTACTAGCAGAAACAGAACATGTAGCACTAGTAGTAAGAGAACATGTAGTACTAGTAGCAACATAACATATAGTACTAGTAGTAACAGACCATGTAGTACTAGTAGTAACAGAACATGTAGTACTAGTAGTAACATAACATGTAGTACTAGTAGTAACATAACATGTAGTACTAGCAGTAACAGAACATGTAGTACTAGTAGTAACAGAACATATAGTACTAGTAGTAACATAACATGTAGTACTAGTAGTAACAGACCATGTAGTACTAGTAGTAACAGAACATGTAGTACTAGTAGTAACATAACATGTAGTACTAGTAGTAACATAACATGTAGTACTAGCAGTAACATAACATATAGTACTAGTAGTAACATAACATATAGTACTAGTAGTAACATAACATGTAGAACTAGTAGTAAGATAACATGTAGTACTAGTAGTAATATAACATGTAGTACTAGTAGTAATATAACATGTAGTACTAGTAGTAATATAACATATAGTACTAGTAGTAACATAACATATAGTACTAGTAGTAACAGAACACGCAGTACTAGTAGTAACATAACATATAGTACTAGTAGTAACAGAACATGCGGTACTAGTAGTAACATAACATATAGTACTAGTAGTAACAGAACATGTAGTACTAGCAGTAACAGACCATGTAGTACTAGCAGTAATATAACATATAGTACTAGTAGTAACAGAACATGTAGTACTAGTAGTAACAGAACATGCGGTACTAGTGGTAACATAACATGTAGTACTAGTAGTAACAGAACATGTAGTACTAGCAGTAATATAACATATAGTACTAGTAGTAACATAACATATAGTACTAGTAGTAACAGAACATGTAGTACTAGTAGTAACATAACATATAGTACTAGTAGTAACAGAACATGTAGTACTAGCAGTAACAGAACATATAGTACTAGTAGTAACAGAACATGCAGTACTAGTAGTAACATAACATATAGTACTAGTAGTAACATAACATATAGTACTAGTAGTAACATAACATATAGTACTAGTAGTAACATAACATGTAGTACTAGCAGTAATATAACATATAGTACTAGTAGTAACATAACATGCAGTACTAGTAGTAACAGAACATGTAGTACTAGCAGTAACATAACATGTATTACTAGTAGTAACAGAACGTGCAGTACTAGTAGTAATATAACATATAGTACTAGTAGTAACAGAACATATAGTACTAGCAGTAACAGAACATATAGTACTAGTAGTAACAGAACATGCAGTACTAGTAGTAACATAACATATAGTACTAGTAGTAACATAACATATAGTACTAGTAGTAACAGAACATGTAGTACTAGTAGTAACAGAACATATAGTACTAGTAGTAACAGAGCATGCAGTACTAGTAGTAACATAACATGTAGTACTAGTAGTAACATAACATATAGTACTAGTAGTAACAGAACATGTAGTACTAGTAGTAACATAACATGTAGTACTAGTAGTAACATAACATGTAGTACTAGTAGTAATATAACATGTAGTACTAGCAGTAACAGAACATGTAGTACTAGTAGTAACAGAACATATAGTACTAGTAGTAACAGAACATGCAGTACTAGTAGTAACATAACATGTAGTACTAGTAGTAACATAACATATAGTACTAGTAGTAACAGAACATGTAGTACTAGTAGTAACATAACATGTAGTACTAGTAGTAACATAACATGTAGTACTAGTAGTAATATAACATGTAGTACTAGTAGTAACATAACATGCAGTACTAGTAGTAACATAACATATAGTACTAGCAGTAATATAACATATAGTACTAGTAGTAACATAACATGCAGTACTAGTAGTAACAGAACATGTAGTACTAGTAGTAACAGAACATGTAGTACTAGTAGTAACATAACATGTAGTACTAGTAGTAACAGAACATGTAGTACTAGTAGTAACATAACAAATATTCTCCCCAACTGAATATTGGTTCAAGTTCAACATTCCAAGTCAATCAAATTGTTTACAGTTATCCAAAGTAGATGAAGAAATAGACAAACAACAGGGGACGTGTCAGAACATGTCTAAGGGAATATGGCTACAAGCAACGACAGCTCACGAGGGTAAAACCAGTAAATGTGACATCAAGACGGTAAATGTAGTCACTGTAACGCAGGACTGTGTATATGTAGTCACGGTAACGCGTGTGTCTGTGTGTGTGTGTGTGTGTGTTGTTCCTGGCGGTCCGATTATTTCCTCAGTTCCTGCGGAGGCCCCTTCCCTGAATGTAGTCCTCCAGACCCTGTAGCTCTACCATGGCCTTGTCCAGAGTCGCCCTCTCGGACAGCTCAACCACCTGCACAACCAGAGATGGAACAGACGAGATGGTGTTAGCTGGAGGAACCTGTCTGTGCTTCTGCTTCGCTCTTTGGGTTTAGGCTGGGTAACTATAGAGACCGTTAGGCTGGGTAACTGTAGAGACCGTTAGGCTGGGTAACTGTAGAGACCGTTAGGCTGGGTAACTGTAGAGACCGTTAGGCTGGGTAACTATAGAGACCGTTAGGCTGGGTAACTATAGAGACCTTTAGGTTTAGGCTGGGTAACTATGGAGACCTTTAGGTTTAGGCTGGGTAACTACAGAGACTTTTAGGTTTAGGCTGGGTAACTACAGAGACCTTTAGGTTTAGGCTGGGTAACTATAGAGACCGTTAGGCTGGGTAACTGTAGAGACCGTTAGGCTGGGTAACTATAGAGACCGTTAGGCTGGGTAACTATAGAGACCTTTAGGTTTAGGCTGGGTAACTATGGAGACCTTTAGGTTTAGGCTGGGTAACTACAGAGACCTTTAGGTTTAGGCTGGGTAACTATAGAGACCTTTGGGTTTAGGCTGGGTAACTATAGAGACCGTTAGTTTTAGGCTGGGTAACTATAGAGACCTTTGGGTTTAGGCTGGGTAACTATAGAGACCTTTAGGTTTAGGCTGGGTAACTATAGAGACCTTTGGGTTTAGGCTGGGTAACTATAGAGACCGTTAGGTTTAGGCTGGGTAACTATAGAGACCTTTGGGTTTAGGCTGGGTAACTATAGAGACCTTTGGGTTTAGGCTGGGTAACTATAGAGACCGTTAGGTTTAGGCTGGGTAACTATAGAGACCTTTGGGTTTAGGCTGGGTAACTATAGAGACCTTTAGGTTTAGGCTGGGTAACTACAGAGACCTTTGGGTTTAGGCTGGGTAACTATAGAGACCGTTAGGCTGGGTAACTATAGAGACCTTTAGGCTGGGTAACTATAGAGACCTTTGGGTTTAGGCTGGGTAACTACAGAGACCTTTAGGTTTAGGCTGGGTAACTATAGAGACCGTTAGGCTGGGTAACTATAGAGACCTTTGGGTTTAGGCTGGGTAACTATAGAGACCGTTAGGCTGGGTAACTGTAGAGACCTTTGGGTTTAGGCTGGGTAACTACAGAGACCTTTAGGCTGGGAAACTGTAGAGACCTTTGGGTTTAGGCTGGGTAACTACAGAGACCTTTAGGCTGGGAAACTGTAGAGACCTTTGGGTTTAGGCTGGGTAACTACAGAGACCTTTAGGCTGGGTAACTACAGAGACCTTTGAGTTTAGGCTGGGAAACTACAGAGACCGTTAGGCTGGGTAACTATAGAGACCTTTGGGTTTAGGCTGGGTAACTACAGATACCTTTGGGTTTAGGCTGGGTAACTATAGAGACAGTTAGGCTGGGTAACTGTAGAGACCTTTGGGTTTAGGCTGGGTAACTACAGAGACCTTTAGGCTGGGAAACTACAGAGACCTTTGAGTTTAGGCTGGGAAACTACAGAGACCGTTAGGCTGGGTAACTATAGAGACCTTTGAGTTTAGGCTGGGTAACTACAGAGACCTTTGAGTTTAGGCTGGGTAACTGTAGAGACCTTTGGGTTTAGGCTGGGTAACTACAGAGACCGTTAGGCTGGGAAACTACAGAGACCTTTGAGTTTAGGCTGGGTAACTGTAGAGACCTTTGGGTTTAGGCTGGGTAACTACAGAGACCGTTAGGCTGGGAAACTACAGAGACCTTTGAGTTTAGGCTGGGTAACTATAGAGACCTTTAGGCTGGGAAACTACAGAGACCTTTCAGTTTAGGCTGGGTAACTATAGAGACCTTTGGGTTTAGGCTGGGAAACTACAGAGACCGTTAGGCTGGGTAACTACAGAGACCTTTGAGTTTAGGCTGGGTAACTACAGAGACCGTTAGGCTGGGTAACTATAGAGACCTTTGGGTTTAGGCTGGGTAACTACAGATACCTTTGGGTTTAGGCTGGGAAACTACAGAGACCTTTAGGCTGGGAAACTACAGAGACCTTTGAGTTTAGGCTGGGAAACTACAGAGACCGTTAGGCTGGGTAACTATAGAGACCTTTGGGTTTAGGCTGGGTAACTACAGATACCGTTAGGCTGGGAAACTACAGAGACCTTTGAGTTTAGGCTGGGTAACTGTAGAGACCTTTAGGTTTAGGCTGGGTAACTGTAGAGACCTTTAGGTTTAGGCTGGGTAACTGTAGAGACCTTTGGGTTTAGGCTGGGTAACTACAGAGACCTTTAGGCTGGGAAACTACAGAGACCTTTGAGTTTAGGCTGGGTAACTACAGAGACCTTTAGGCTGGGAAACTACAGAGACCGTTAGGCTGGGTAACTATAGAGACCTTTGGGTTTAGGCTGGGTAACTGTAGAGACCTTTGGGTTTAGGCTGGGTAACTACAGAGACCTTTAGGCTGGGACACTACAGAGACCTTTGAGTTTAGGCTGGGTAACTACAGAGACCTTTAGGCTGGGAAACTACAGAGACCTTTGGGTTTAGGCTGGGTAACTACAGAGACCTTTAGGCTGGGAAACTGTAGAGACCTTTGAGTTTAGGCTGGGTAACTACAGAGACCTTTAGGCTGGGACACTACAGAGACCTTTGAGTTTAGGCTGGGTAACTACAGAGACCTTTAGGCTGGGAAACTACAGAGACCTTTGGGTTTAGGCTGGGTAACTACAGAGACCTTTAGGCTGGGAAACTGTAGAGACCTTTGAGTTTAGGCTGGGTAACTACAGAGACCTTTGAGTTTAGGCTGGGTAACTACAGAGACCTTTAGGCTGGGAAACTACAGAGACCTTTGGGTTTAGGCTGGGTAACTACAGAGACCTTTAGGCTGGGAAACTGTAGAGACCTTTAGGGCTGGGTAACTACAGAGACCTTTAGGCTGGGACACTACAGAGACCTTTGAGTTTAGGCTGGGTAACTACAGAGACCTTTAGGCTGGGAAACTACAGAGACCTTTGGGTTTAGGCTGGGTAACTACAGAGACCTTTAGGCTGGGAAACTGTAGAGACCTTTGGTAACTGGGTAACTACAGAGACCTTTGAGTTTAGGCTGGGTAACTACAGAGACCTTTAGGCTGGGAAACTACAGAGACCTTTGGGTTTAGGCTGGGTAACTACAGAGACCTTTAGGCTGGGAAACTGTAGAGACCTTTGGGTTTAGGCTGGGTAACTACAGAGACCTTTAGGCTGGGAAACTGTAGAGACCTTTGAGTTTAGGCTGGGTAACTGTCGAGACCTTTGTGACAACAGTACTTCTGATGTAAAAAACAAAAGGGCCTTCTAAAATAAAAATGGATTGATTGAGGAACCTAGAAACAAGCTATTAAGGCCAGTCCATGACGCGTGCTTGCACAGTGTGTATCTGTAACACACAGTGATGTTCTCTGTAACCCATCTCGAGTGTTATTGATGTGTGATCACTGGTGATTAAGAGGTAACTTGGAACCACACCTTTTTACTGGCTGCCTTCAGTCTCTGCAGCTGCAGTATGGCTGCATCCTTCGACAGCAGCTCCAAATCTTCCTCTATCTTAGACTGGGGAAATAAAACACAATACGTTTAAATATATATATATATTAGGTTGTCGTTCATTACCTCATGCTGACGTGTCCCCGTGTGGTTGTTTAATTGCGGTTGAAGCTTGTTTTAACGTGCTTTTGTGTTTGATTGTCAGCGCCGTCCTGTGTTTACCTCATTCACTGGCTTCCCAGCAGCTTCCTGGTATAGCTTTTCACAGATCTTTACCTGCAATCAATCAATCAGCCAATCAAACAATCAGCCAATAAAACAATCAGCCAATCAAACAATCAGCCAATCAAACAATCGTATCTATTTAAAAAAAACACAAAAAACATGTACTTTGTCAGATGTTGTCATAAATTGCTTTGACAGATTTAGTGTGAGAGTCTTCTACACAGACACTAGCTGGGTTACAGAGCAGTGTAACATAATCCCTGAAACACAAAAAAAGGGCCACAGGAAATCCTGTCTGTGTTTGAGGCTCTACCGTCACAGAGAGACGGTTCACGCAATTCACATAGGAAGTGTCCCCAAAACAAATGGCACCCTATTTCATATATGGTGCACTACTTTTAACCAGAGCCCTATGGACCCTAGGGTGCCATTTGGGAGGCAGTTATAATGTTTGAGACACTTACTGGGTGAATGCATTCCTTCACTTCATCCAGCAGGCCCCCGAGGTCAGGATAATTTCTGTCTTGTCTCTGGAGAACTTCCCGATAAAAGTCAAGGATTGTGAGCAGGACACAGCCGTGGTACTGGACATGGGAGAGAACAGGAGAATGGACATTGTGTTTAGTAAATGTGCTGCCGAGGTCGAGCACGATGGACATGGTGTCGATGGAACTTCTTCATTGCACTCATTCGTCTCAGACTCATGCAGGATCCCAGAGCACCAACAGATCAATCAATCAAATGTATTTTTTATAAAGCCCTTTTCACATCAGTCGATGTCACACAAAGTGCTTTACAGAAACCCGGTGTAAAACCCAGATGAGCAAGCTATGCAGAGGCAAAAGCACAGTGGCAAAAGTCCCTACAAGTCAGGAACCTAGAGAAGAACCAGGCTTTGAGGGGTGGCCTGTCCCCTTCTGGCTGTACCAGGTAGAAATGAGAAACCTAAAGAGGAGCCAGGCTCTGAGGGGTGGCCTGTCCTCTTCTGGCTGTACCAGGTGGAGATTATAAACCTAGAGAGAGGAACCAGGCTCTGAGGGGTGGCCTGTCTTCTTCTGTGTCAGTCCTTACCTTCTTGTGCTTCTTGATCTTGTCAAAGGTGACTGTCTTTAACAGGATCCTGTCATCATGAGACGTGTTTGTCTAGTGAAGGAAACAACAGGTACAGTATGTCAATCCACTATACAGACTCATTCACACATGACCCATCAAAATAGAATCTATCTCTGTTTAGCCATTGGGAGTGTAATGACCCATCAAAATATGATCTATCTCTGGTTAGCCATTAAGAGTGCAATGACCCATCAAAATATGATCTATCTCTGGTTAGCCATTGAGAGTGCAATGACCCATCAAAAATAGAATATATCTCTGGTTAGCCATTGAGAGTGCAATGACCCATCAAAAATAGAATATATCTCTGGTAAACCATTGGGAGTGTAATGACCCATCAAAAATAGAATCTATCTCTGGTAAACCATTGGGAAGGGTACCCATGATTTGACCACTCAAAAAGCAAAAGCATTGTGACATAAACAACAACAACAACAATAAACACATAAACAAACGTACAGTCAATAACACAATAGAAAGATCTGTGTACAGTGTGTGTAAATGAAGTAAGGTAAGGTAAGGCAATAAATAGGCCAATAGTGGTTAAATAAATTACAATTTAGCAATTAACACTGGAGTGATACAGCATATGCGCAGTTAAGGATGTGTAAGTAGGAATACTGGTGTGCAAAAGAGCAGAAAAACAAAAAACACAATGGGGATGAGGTAGGTAGTTGGTTGTAAGGGCTATTTACAGATGGGCTGTGTACAGCTGCAGCGATCGGTAAGCTGCTCTGACAGCTGACGTTTAAAGTTAGTGAGGGAGATATAAGTCTCCAACTTCAGTGATTTTTCCAATTCGTTCCAGTCATTGGAAGCCGAGAACTGGAAGGAAAGGCGGCCAAAAGAGGTGTTGGCTTTGGGGATGACCAGTGCAATATACAGTGCCTTGCGAAAGTATTCGGCCCCCTTGAACTTTGCGACCTTTTGCCACATTTCAGGCTTCAAGCATAAAGATATAAAACTGTATTTTTTTTGTGAAGAATCAACAACAAGTGGGACACAATCATGAAGTGGAACGACATTTATTGGATATTTCAAACTTTTTTAACAAATCAAAAACTGAAAAATTGGGAGTGCAAAATTATTCAGCCCCTTTACTTTCAGTGCAGCAAACTCTCTCCAGAAGTTCAGTGAGGATCTCTGAATGATCCAATGTTGACCTAAATGACTAATGATGATAAATACAATCCACCTGTGTGTAATCAAGTCTCTGTATAAATGCACCTGCACTGTGATAGTCTCAGAGGTCCGTTAAAAGTGCAGAGAGCATCATGAAGAACAAGGAACACACCAGGCAGGTCCGAGATACTGTTGTGAAGAAGTTTAAAGCCGGATTTGGATACAAAAAGATTTCCCAAGGTTTAAACATCCCAAGGAGCACTGTGCAAGCGATAATATTGAAATGGAAGGAGTATCAGACCACTGCAAATCTACCAAGACCTGGCCGTCCCTCTAAACTTTCAGCTCATACAAGGAGAAGACTGATCAGAGATGCAGCCAAGAGGCCCATGATCACTCTGGATGAACTGCAGAGATCTACAGCTGAGGTGGGAGACTCTGTCCATAGGACAACAATCAAGTCGTATATTGCATAAATCTGGCCTTTATGGAAGAGTGGCAAGAAGAAAGCCATTTCTTAAAGATATCCATAAAAAGTGTAGTTTAAAGTTTGCCACACGCCACCTGGGAGACACACCAAACATGTGGAAGAAGGGGCTCTGGTCAGATGAAACCAAAATTGAACTTTTTGGCAACAATGCAAAACGTTATGTTTGGCGTAAAAGCAACTCACCCTGAACACACCATCCCCACTGTCAAACATGGTGGTGGCAGCATCATGGTTTGGGCCTGCTTTTCTTCAGCAGGGACAGGGAAGATGGTTAAAATTGATGGGAAGATGGATGGAGCCAAATACAGGACCATTCTGGAAGAAAACCTGATGGAGTCTGCAAAAGACCTGAGACTGGGACGGAGATTTGTCTTCCAACAAGACAATGATCCAAAACATAAAGCAAAATCTACAATGGAATGGTTAGAATGTGTTAGAATGGCCAAGTCAAAGTCCAGACCTGAATCCAATCAAGAATCTGTGGAAAGAACTGAAAACTGCTGTTCACAAATGCTCTCCATCCAATCTCACTGAGCTCGAGCTGTTTTGCAAGGAGGAATGGGAAAAAATGTCAGTCTCTCGATGTGCAAAACTGAAAGAGACATACCCCAAGCGACTTACAGCTGTAATCGCAGCAAAAGGTGGCGCTACAAAGTATTAACTTAATAATAATTTTGCACGCCCAATTTTTCAGTTTTTGATTTGTTAAAAAAGTTTGAAATATCCAATAAATGTCGTTCCACTTCATGATTGTGTCCCACTTGTTGTTGATTCTTCACAAAAAAATACAGTTTTATATCTTTATGTTTGAAGCCTGAAATGTGGCAAAAGGTCGCAAAGTTCAAGGGGGCCGAATACTTTCGCAAGGCACTGTACCTGCTGGAACGCGTGCTACGGGTGGGTGTTGCTATGGTGACCAGTGAGCTGAGATAAGGCGGAGCTTTACCTAGCAAAGACCAACGAGAGCATACAGGTCGCAGTGGTAGGTAGTATATGGGGCTTTGGTGACAAAACGGATGGCACTGTGATAGAATGCATCAAAATGGCTAAGCAGAGTGTTGGAGACTATTTTGAAAATGACATCACCGAAGTCAAGGATCGGTAGGATAGTCAGTTTTACGAGGGTATGTTTGGCAGCATGAGTGAAGGAGGCTTTGTTTGCGAAATAGGAAGCCGATTCTAGATTTAACTTTGGATTGGAGATGCTTAATGTGAGTCTGGATGGAGAGTTTACAGTCTAGCCAGACACCTAGGTATTTGTAGTTGTCCACATATTCTAAGTCAGAACCGTCCAGAGTAGTCATGCTAGACGGGCAGGTGGGTGTGGGCAGCGATCGGTTGAAGAGCATGCATTTCGTTTTACTAGCATTTAAGAGCAGTTGGAGACCATGGAAGGAGTGTTGTATGGCATTGAAGCTCGTTTTTAGGTTTGTTAGCACAGTGTCCAAAGAAGGGCCAGATGTGTATGGAATGGTGTCGTCTGCGTAGAGGTGGATCAAAGAATCACCCGCACCAAGAGCAACATCATTGATATATACAGAGAAAAGAGTCGGCCCGAGAATTGAACCCTGTGGCACCCCCATAGAGACTGCCAGAGACAACAGGCCCTCCGATTTGACACATTGAACTCTGTCTGCGAAGTAGTTGGTGAACCAGGCGAGGCAATCATTAGAGAAACCAAGGCTGTTCAGTCTGCCGATAAGAATACGGTGATTGACAGAGTCGAAAGCCTTGGCCAGGTCGATGAAGACGGCTGCACAGTTCCTGTCTTTTATCTATGGCGGTTATGATATCGTTTAGAGCCTTGAGCGTGGCTGAGGTGCACCCGTGACCAGCTCGGAAACCAGATTGCATAGCGGAGAAGGTACGGTGGGATTGGAAATGGTCAGTGATCTGTTTGTTGACTTGGCTTTCGAAGACTTTAGAAAGGCAGGGCAGGATGGAAAGGTAAAAGCTCTAACTGTTTGGGCACCTGGATAGCATGACAGAACTCTGCAGGTTATCTCTACAGTAGATTGCAATGCCACCCCCTTCAGCAGTTCTGTCTTGACAGAAAATGTTGTAGTTGGGGATGGAATCCTACATTGTCTTTGGGGGAGAGTTCCTGATGTACAGTATACTGTATATATAGATATATATACAGTAGTGTACTGATGAAGACAGTATATATAGAGAGATATACAGTAGTTTGCTGATGAAGACAGTATATATAGAGAGATATACAGTCGTCTACTGATGAAGACAGTATATATATAGAGAGATATACAGTAGTCTACTGATGAAGACAGTATATATATAGAGAGATATACAGTAGTCTACTGATGAAGTCAGTATATATAGAGATATACTACAGTAGTCTACTGATGAAGTCAGTATATATAGAGAGATATACAGTAGTCTACTGATGAAGACAGTATATATAGAGATATACTACAGTAGTCTACTGATGAAGACAGTATATATAGAGAGAGATATACAGTAGTTTACTGATGAAGACAGTATATATAGAGAGATATACAGTAGTCTGCTGATGAAGACAGTATACAGTTGGCAGGTCGATTAGGACATCTACTTTGTGCACGACACAAGTAATTTTTCCAACAATTGTTAACAGACAGATTATTTCACTTATGATTCACTGTATCACAATTCCAGTGGGTCATACACTAAGTTGACTGTGCCCTTAAACAGCTTGGAAAATTCCAGAAAATGATGTCATGGCTGTAGAAAAAATTTAACTGTTTGGCCATAATGACCATCGTTATGTTTGGAGGAAAAAGGGGGAGGCTTGCAAGCCGAAAAACACCATCCCCACCATGATGCACGGGTTGTGGCAGCATCATGTTGTGGAGGGGCTTTGCTGCAGGAGAGACTGGTGCACTTCACAAAATAGATGGCATCATGAGGGAGGAAAAATGATGTGGATATATTGAAGCAACATCTCAAGACATCAGTCAGGAAGTTAAAGCGTGGTTGCAAATGGGTCTTCCAAATGGACAATGACCCCAAGCATACTTCCAAAGTTGTGGCAAAATGGCTTAAGGACAACAAAGTCAAGTTATTGGAGTGGCCATCACAAAGCCCTGACCTCAATCCTATAGAACATATGTGGACAGAACTGAAAAAGCATGTCGAGCAAGGAGACCTACAAACCTGACTCAGTTACACCAGCTCTGTCAGGAGGAATGGGGCCAATATTCACCCAACTTATTGTGGGAAGCTTGTTGAAGGCTACCCAAAATGTTTGACCCAAGTTAAACAATTTAAAGGCAATGCTACCATATACTAATTGAGTGTATGTAAACTTCTGACCCACTGGGAATGTGATGAAATAAATAAAAGCTGAAATAAATAATTCTCTCTACTATTATTCTGACATTTCACATTCTTAAAATAAAGTGGTGATCCTAACTGACCTAAGACAGGACATTTTTACACAGATTAAATGTCAGGAATTGTGAAAAACTGATTTTAAATGTATTTGGCTAAAGTGTATGTAAACTTCCCACTTCAACTGACAGTATATGTAGTTTTCTAATGAAGACAGTATATAGAGAGAGATATACAGTAGTCTACTGATGAAGACAGTGTAAATATAGAGATATACAGTAGTCTATTGATGAAGACAGTATATATAGAGATATACAGTAGTCTACTGATGAAGACTACTGATGAAGACAGTATATATAGAGATATACAGTAGTTTACTGATGAAGACAGTATATATAGAGATATACAGTAGTTTACTGATGAAGACAATATATATAGAGATAAACAGTAGTCTACTGATGAAGACAATATATATATATAGAGAGATATACAGTAGTCTACTGATGAAGACAGTATATATATAGAGATATACAGTAGTCTACTGATGAAGACAGTATATATATAGAGATATACAGTAGTCTACTGATGAAGACAGTATATAGAGAGATATACAGTAGTCTACTGATGAAGACAGTATATATATAGAGATATACAGTAGTCTACTGATGAAGACAGTATATAGAGAGATATACAGTAGTCTACTGATGAAGACAGTATATATATAGAGATATACAGTAGTCTACTGATGAAGTCAGTATATATAGAGATATACAGTAGTCTACTGATGAAGACAGTATATATAGAGATATACAGCAGTCTACTGATGAAGACAGTATATATAGAGATATACTACAGTAGTCTACTGATGAAGACAGTATATATATAGAGATATACAGTAGTCTACTGATGAAGACAGTATATATATAGAGATATACAGCAGTCTACTGATGAAGACAGTATATATATAGAGATATACACAGTAGGTTACTGATGAAGACAGTATATATAGAGAGATACAGTAGTTTGCTGATGAAGACAGTATATATAGAGATATATAGCAGTCTACTGATGAAGACAGTATATATAGAGAGAGATATACAGCAGTCTACTGATGAAGACAGTATATATAGAGATATACAGTAGTCTACTGATGAAGACAGTATATATAGAGAGATATACAGTAGTCTACTGATGAAGACAGTATATATATAGAGATATACACAGTAGGTTACTGATGAAGACAGTATATATAGAGAGATATACAGCAGTCTACTGATGAAGACAGTATATATATAGATATACAGCAGTCTACTGATGAAGACAGTATATATATAGATATACAGCAGTCTACTGATGAAGACAGTATGTGTAGAGATATACAGCAGTCTACTGATGAAGACAGTATATATAGAGATATACAGCAGTCTACTGATGAAGACAGTATGTGTAGAGATATATACAGTAGTCTACTGATGAAGACAGTATGTGTAACTACAGTTGGTCAGTACTTACGAAGTCTTTCTGGACTTCCTGGATCAGCTCCTGCAGTTTGGCCAGGTCCACACAGTGAGAGAACCTGTTCTTCCCACACACCCTGGACCGGGCTCTGGACCGGGCCTCCCTCTGGACCCGGGAAGTAGCACAGTCCTGACCCATAACAGCCAGAAGGAGAACCAGCAGCAGAGAGAACGGGACCACACTGGACAAACTGGGCATATTTATACTGGATCAACTGGTGCCTGCTTCGACTGGTTCAACTTGTGCCTGCTTCGACTGGATCAACTGGTGCCTGCTTCGATTGGATCAACTGGTGCCTGCTTCGACTGGGTCAACTGCTCACCTTGTCTCTATCTGAATCACCTGGTCACCTGGTTCGTTCAATTTCTGTTTGAATCACCTGATTCAAATGACCTGCCAAATATCTGACCTACAGCACATACAGGATCTGATTCACTGAATCTCTGAATCACTGATGTACAATCGACTCACTGAGTTTCCTACTCTACTAACTGACTGATTGAAAGACTGACTGAGCAAATGATTCCCTTCTTCTTCCCGTCCTCTCAGCAGGTGAGTCAGTCAGGTCTGCTCTGTTCTCCGCAGGTGAAATCTCTGTGGGTCTGGCATTCCTCTCTACAGTCACTACTAACCTTTATACGCTGCCATAGCTCCTCCTGATGATGTAACATTACACACACACACACAAACACACCTAAACATGCACACATCTCCCTCCCTCCCTCCCTCCCTCCCTCCCTCCCTCCCTCCCTCCCTCCCTCCCTCCCTCCCTCCCTCCCTCTTTCACTGCATGTTGTCATTCTGCTCTCTGGAATGTGCAACCTGACAACAGAATGGTTGGTGTCCCGTTGAAACCTGAGGTGGGCAGATATTCTATCCCTTTGTTCATTCCTGTGGATCCACTCTGGTGTCTGGGTCCTGAGAAGCTGTACTCTGTACAGTGCAGGACAAAACACCAAACAATTTTGGTGTACATTGCGCATCATAACAGACAGTGTATGTACGTTTATCATGTCTTCACGTATCAGGGTTGCAGTTACAACGTGAAACAAGCGAAAGGTGTGTGTGGACTCGGGGACGATTTAACCAGGTCATGACATTTGAAGGCGTTTGCTTTGAATACGGCGTCCTAGATTCTATTTGCTGATGAAACCACAAGTAACGTGCTTTTCTTCAACAAATAGTTGTAATGAAACAAGAATGTAGTTGCACAATCAGCTCACACCCAGAACTGTTTACAATGCAAACACCTGAATTAAATATCACTGCCAAATATTGATTGATTGATAATTGATTGTGGATATTGTGGTGTGGAGAACGATTAGATCTAACTCGTTAAGATGTTTAGATGTTGGTGGCCTGCTCTGCCTGTTCAGTCTCAGAGACAGAGACAGTGATGTTGGTGGCCTGCACGGCCTGTTCAGAGACAGAGACAGTGATGTTGGTGGCCTGCTCAGCCTGTTCAGCCTCAGAGACAGAGACAGTGATGTTGGTGGCCTGCTCGGCCTGCTCAGCCTCAGAGACAGAGACCGTGATGTTGGTGGCCTGCTCTGCCTGTTCAGCCTCAGAGACAGAGACAGAGATGTTGGTGGCCTCTCAGCCTGTTCAGCCTCAGAGACAGAGACAGAGATGTTGGTAGCCTGCTCGGCCTGCTCAGCCTCAGAGACAGAGACAGTGATGTTGGTGGCCTGCTCTGCCTGTTCAGCCTCAGAGACAGAGACATTGATGTTGGTGGCCTGCACGGCCTGCTCAGCCTCAGAGACAGAGACAGTGATGTTGGTGGCCTGCTCAGCCTGTTTAGCCTCAGAGACAGAGACAGAGATGTTGGTGGCCTGCTCGGCCTGCTCAGCCTCAGAGACAGAGACAGTGATGTTGGTGGCCTGCTCTGCCTGTTCAGCCTCAGAGACAGAGACATTGATGTTGGTGGCCTGCACGGCCTGCTCAGCCTCAGAGACAGAGACAGTGATGTTGGTGGCCTGCTCAGCCTGTTCAGCCTCAGAGACAGAGACAGAGATGTTGGTGGCCTGCTCGGCCTGCTCAGCCTCAGAGACAGAGACAGTGATGTTGGTGGCCTGCTCAGCCTGTTCAGCCTCAGAGACAGAGACAGAGATGTTGGTGCCCTGCTCAGCCTGTTCAGCCTCAGAGACAGAGACAGAGATGTTGGTGGCCTGCTCGGCCTGCTCAGCCTCAGAGACAGAGACAGTGATGTTGGTGGCCTGCTCTGCCTGTTCAGCCTCAGAGACAGAGACATTGATGTTGGTGGCCTGCACGGCCTGCTCAGCCTCAGAGACATTGACAGTGATGTTGGTGGCCTGCTCAGCCTGTTCAGCCTCAGAGACAGAGACAGTGATGTTGGTGGCCTGCTCGGCCTGTTCAGCCTCAGAGACAGCGACAGTGATGTTGGTGGCCTGCACGGCCTGCTCAGCCTCGGAGACAGAGACAGTGATGTTGGTGGCCTGCTCAGCCTGTTCAGCCTCAGAGACAGAGACAGAGATGTTGGTGGCCTGCTCGGCCTGTTCAGCCTCAGAGACAGAGACAGAGATGTTGGTGGCCTGCTCGGCCTGCTCAGCCTCAGAGACAGAGACAGTGATGTTGGTGGCCTGCTCTGCCTGTTCAGCCTCAGAGACAGAGACAGAGATGTTGGTGGCCTGCTCAGCCTGCTCAGCCTCAGAGACAGAGACAGTGATGTTGGTTGCCTGCTCAGCCTTTTCAGCCTCAGAGACAGAGACAAAGATGTTGGTGGCCTGCTCGGCCTGCTCGGCCTGCTCAGCCTCAGAGACAGAGACAGTGATGTTGGTGGCCTGCTCTGCCTGTTCAACCTCAGAGACAGAGACAGTGATGTTGGTGGCCTGCTCGGCCTGTTCAGCCTCAGAGACAGCGACAGTGATGTTGGTGGCCTGCTCGGCCTGTTCAGCCTCAGAGACAGAGACAGAGATGTTGGTGGCCTGCTCGGCCTGTTCAGCCTCAGAGATAGAGACAGTGATGTTGGTGGCCAGCTCAGCCTGTTCAGCCTCAGAGACAGAGACAGAGATGTTGGTGGCCTGCTCAGCCTGTTCAGCCTCAGAGACAGAGACAGTGATGTTGGTGGCCTGCTCGGCCTGCTCAGCCTCAGAGACAGAGACAGTGATGTTGGTGGCCTGCTCAGCCTGTTCAGCCTCAGAGACAGAGACAGAGATGTTGGTGGCCTGCTCGGCCTGTTTAGCCTCAGAGACAGAGACAGTGATGTTGGTGGCCTGTTCAGCCTCAGAGATAGAGACAGTGATGTTGGTGGCCTGCTCAGCCTCAGAGACAGAGACAGTGATGTTGGTGGCCTGCTCAGCCTGTTCAGCCTCAGAGACAGAGACAGTGATGTTGGTGGCCTGCTCGTCCTGCTCAGCCTCAGAGACAGAGACAGTGATGTTGGTGGCCTGCTCGGCCTGTTCAGCCTCAGAGACAGAGACAGAGATGTTGGTGGCCTGCTCGGCCTGTTCAGCCTCAGAGACAGAGACAGTGATGTTGGTGGCCTGCTCGTCCTGCTCAGCCTCAGAGACAGAGACAGTGATGTTGGTGGCCTGCTCGGCCTGTTCAGCCTCAGAGACAGAGACAGTGATGTTGGTGGCCTGCTCAGCCTGTTCAGCCTCAGAGACAGAGACAGAGATGTTGGTGGCCTGCACGGCCTGCTCAGCCTCAGAGACAGAGACAGTGATGTTGGTGGCCTGCTCGTCCTGCTCAGCCTCAGAGACAGAGACAGTGATGTTGGTGGCCTGCTCGTCCTGCTCAGCCTCAGAGACAGAGACAGTGATGTTGGTGGCCTGCTCGGCCTGTTTAGCCTCAGAGACAGAGACAGAGATGTTGGTGGCCTGCTCAGCCTGTTCAGCCTCAGAGACAGAGACAGTGATGTTGGTGGCCTGCACGGCCTGCTCAGCCTCAGAGACAGAGACAGTGATGTTGGTGGCCTGCTCGTCCTGCTCAGCCTCAGAGACAGAGACAGTGATGTTGGTGGCCTGCTCGGCCTGTTCAGCCTCAGAGACAGAGACAGAGATGTTGGTGGCCTGCTCAGCCTGTTCAGCCTCAGAGACAGAGACAGTGATGTTGGTGGCCTGCACGGCCTGCTCAGCCTCAGAGACAGAGACAGTGATGTTGGTGGCCTGCTCTGCCTGTTCAGCCTCAGAGACAGAGACAGAGATGTTGGTGGCCTGCTCGGCCTGTTCAGCCTCAGAGACAGAGACAGTGATGTTGGTGGCCTGCTCAGCCTGCTCAGCCTCAGAGACAGAGACAGTGATGTTGGTGGCCTGCTCGGCCTGATCAGCCTCAGAGACAGAGACAGTGATGTTGGTGGCCTGCTCGTCCTGCTCAGCCTCAGAGACAGAGACAGTGATGTTGGTGGCCTGCTCGGCCTGCTCAGCCTCAGAGACAGAGACAGTGATGTTGGTGGCCTGCTCGTCCTGCTCAGCCTCAGAGACAGAGACAGTGATGTTGGTGGCCTGCTCGGCCTGCTCAGCCTCAGAGACAGAGACAGTGATGACTCGGTCATAACGTCAGCCGGGTTTTAAAGCAGTGCTGGTGTAGCAGAAAGATGTTGTGGTAACAAGGTGTGGGGTTGTGGACTACTTTCCTATGAGAATGAAGTGTGTGTGTGTGTTGGGGGGCTTTTAGAGTGATTCACATGCGTCAGTCAGTCGGCCTCATTTCAATGTTCCTATGCAGCCACATAGCTACCCACTTCTGAGTTGGCAAATACTCTGACAACAGGTAGTTGTTGGCATTATGGACTTGTTGTTGGCCCTAAAGTAGACCAGGTTGTTGTTGGCTGTAAAGTAGACCAGGTTGTTGTTGGCTCTGAAGTAGACCAGGTTGTTGTTGTCTCTAAAGTAGACCAGGTTGTTGTTGTCTCTAAAGTAGACCAGGTTGTTGTTGTCTCTGAAGTAGACCAGATTGTTGTTGTCTCTAAAGTAGACCAGGTTGTTGTTGGCTCTAAGTAGACCAGGTTGTTGTTGTCTCTAAGTAGACCAGGTTGTTGTTGTCTCTAAAGTAGACCAGGTTGATGTTGGCTCTAAAGTAGACCAGGTTGTTGTTGTCTCTAAAGTAGACCAGGTTGTTGTTGTCTCTAAAGTAGACCAGGTTGTTGTTGTCTCTAAAGTAGACCAGGTTGTTGCTGGCTCTAAGTAGACCAGGTTGTTGTTGTCTCTAAGTAGACCAGGTTGTTGTTGTCTCTAAAGTAGACCAGGTTGTTGTTGTCTCTAAAGTAGACCAGGTTGTTGTTGTCTCTAAAGTAGACCAGGTTGTTGTTGTCTCTAAAGTAGACCAGGTTGATGTTGGCTCTAATTAGACCAGGTTGTTGTTGGCTCTAAGTAGACCAGGTTGTTGTTGGCTCTAAGTAGACCAGGTTGTTGTTGGCTCTAAGTAGACCAGGCTGTTGTTGGCTCTAAGTAGACCAGGTTGTTGTTGTCTCTAAAGTAGACCAGGTTGTTGTTGGCTTTAAGTAGACCAGGTTGTTGTTGTCTCTAAAGTAGACCAGGTTGTTGTTGTCTCTAAAGTAGACCAAGTTGATGTTGGCTCTAAGTAGACCAGGTTGTTGTTGGCTCTAAGTAGACCAGGTTGTTGTTGTCTCTAAAGTAGACCAGGTTGTTGTTGTCTCTAAAGTAGACCAGGTTGTTGTTGTCTCTAAGTAGACCAGGTTGTTGTTGTCTCTAAGTAGACCAGGTTGTTGTTGTCTCTAAGTAGACCAGGTTGTTGTTGTCTCTAAGTAGACCAGGTTGTTGTTGTCTCTAAGTAGACCAGGTTGTTGTTGTCTCTAAAGTAGACCAGGTTGTTGTTGTCTCTAAGTAGACCAGGTTGTTGTTGTCTCTAAGTAGACCAGGTTGTTGTTGTCTCTAAAGTAGACCAGGTTGTTGTTGGCTCTAAGTAGACCAGGTTGTTGTTGTCTCTAAAGTAGACCAGGTTGTTGTTGTCTCTAAGTAGACCAGGTTGTTGTTGGCTCTAAAGTAGACCAAGTTGATGTTGGCTCTAAGTAGACCAGGTTGTTGTTGGCTCTAAGTAGACCAGGTTGTTGTTGTCTCTAAAGAAGACCAGGTTGATGTTGGCATTATGAACTTGTTGAACTCTGAAGTAGACCATTGGAATGGCTTCTAGTGCTGTTGTCATGGCCACGTTACCATAAGGAAGTTCCAATCAACTGATCAACACACAACGTTGTGATTTGGTTTGTTGATATCTGTTATGTAATCCTAATAAGGGCCTAAAACCTGTTGTTAAACATGTAGGAAGTCACAGCGTGTGTTCTGATTGGCTGTTAAAGTGTAGGCCAAAAGCACCGTACTCTTTTTAACCAAGCATGTCAGTTAAGAACAAATTCCTACTTACAATGACGGTCTACCCAGGCCAAACCCGGACGACGCTGGGCCAATTGTGCTCCGTCCTTTTGGGACTCACAGGAACAGCCAGTTGTGATACAGCCTGGAATCGAACCAGGGTCTGTAGTGACATCACAAGCTCTGAGATGCAGTGCCTTAGACCTCTGCACCACTCGGTAGACCAGACTGGACTATTCCTTCCTGTATTAAATACCTTGATATTGTCTTTATGATGTATTATATACCTTTACATTGTCTTTATGATGTATTAAATACCTTTATATTGTCTTCATGATGTATTAAATACCTTTATATTGTCTTTATGATGTAATATATACCTTTACATTGTCTTTATGATGTAATATATACCTTTATATTGTCTGATATATTATATACCTTTACATTGTCTTTATGATGTATTAAATACCTTTATATTGTCTTTATGATGTATTATATACCTTTACATTGTCTTTAGGATGTATTATATACCTTTATATTGTCTTTATGATATATTATATACCTTTACATTGTCTTTATGATGTAATATATACCTTTATATTGTCTTTATAATGTAATATATACCTTTACATTGTCTTTATGATGTAATATATACCTTTACATTGTCTAGTGTATTAAATACCTTTACATTGTCTAGTGTATTAAATACCTTTATATTGTCTTTATGATGTATTATATACCTTTATATTGTCTTTATGATGTATTATATACCTTTACATTGTCTTTATAATGTAATATATACCTTTACATTGTCTTTATAATGTAATATATACCTTTACATTGTCTTTATGATGTAATATATACCTTTACATTGTCTTTATGATGTATTTTATAGATATATATTGGCTCGGTCTTAAAGCAGTGCTGGTGTAGCAGGAAGATGTGGTGATAACAACCTGTAGGGTTGTGGACCCTTAGGGGGGGTGGGGGCTTTTAGAGTGAGTCGCCCGAGTTTTAATGTTGCTACAGTGCCTTGCGAAAGTATTCGGCCCCCTTGAACTTTGCGACCTTTTGCCACATTTCAGGCTTCAAGCATAAAGATATAAAACTGTATTTTTTTGTGAAGAATCAACAACAAGTGGGACACAATCATGAAGTGGAACGACATTTATTGGATATTTCAAACTTTTTTAACAAATCAAAAACTGAAAAATTGGGAGTGCAAAATTATTCAGCCCCTTTACTTTCAGTGCAGCAAACTCTCTCCAGAAGTTCAGTGAGGATCTCTGAATGATCCAATGTTGACCTAAATGACTAATGATGATAAATACAATCCACCTGTGTGTAATCAAGTCTCCGTATAAATGCACCTGCACTGTGATAGTCTCAGAGGTCCGTTAAAAGTGCAGAGAGCATCATGAAGAACAAGGAACACACCAGGCAGGTCCGAGATACTGTTGTGAAGAAGTTTAAAGCCGGATTTGGATACAAAAATATTTCCCAAGCTTTAAACATCCCAAGGAGCATTGTGCAAGCGATAATATTGAAATGGAAGGAGTATCAGACCACTGCAAATCTACCAAGACCTGGCCGTCCCTCTAAACTTTCAGCTCATACAAGGAGAAGACTGATCAGAGATGCAGCCAAGAGGCCCATGATCACTCTGGATGAACTGCAGAGATCTACAGCTGAGGTGGGAGACTCTGTCCATAGGACAACAATCAAGTCGTATATTGCACAAATCTGGCCTTTATGGAAGAGTGGCAAGAAGAAAGCCATTTCTTAAAGATATCCATAAAAAGTGTTGTTTAAAGTTTGCCACAAGCCACCTGGGAGACACACCAAACATGTGGAAGAAGGTGCTTTGGTCAGATGAAACCAAAATTGAACTTTTTGGCAACAATGCAAAACGTTATGTTTGGCGTAAAAGCAACACAGCTGAACACACCATCCCCACTGTCAAACATGGTGGTGGCAGCATCGTGGTTTGGGCCTGCTTTTCTTCAGCAGGGACAGGGAAGATGGTTAAAATTGATGGGAAGATGGATGGAGCCAAATACAGGACCATTCTGGAAGAAAACCTGATGGAGTCTGCAAAAGACCTGAGACTGGGACGGAGATTTTGTCTTCCAACAAGACAATGATCCAAAACATAAAGCAAAATCTACAATGGAATGGTTCAAAAATAAACATATCCAGGTGTTAGAATGGCCAAGTCAAAGTCCAGACCTGAATCCAATCGAGACTGTGGAAAGAACTAAAAACTGCTGTTCACAAATGCTCTCCATCCAACCTCACTGAGCTCGAGCTGTTTTGCAAGGATGAATGGGAAAAAATTTCAGTCTCTCGATGTGCAAAACTGATAGAGACATACCCCAAGCGACTTACAGCTGTAATCGCAGCAAAAGGTGGCGCTACAAAGTATTAACTTAAGGGGGCTGAATAATTTTGCACGCCCAATTTTTCAGTTTTTGATTTGTTAAAAAAGTTTGAAATATCCAAGAAATGTCGTTCCACTTCATGATTGTGTCCCACTTGTTGTTGATTCTTCACAAAAAAATACAGTTTTATATCTTTATGTTTGAAGCCTGAAATGTGGCAAAAGGTCGCAAAGTTCAAGGGGGCCGAATACTTTCGCAAGGCACTGTGTACAGTCACATAGCTGCCCACTTCTGAGTTGGCAAATACTCTGACAACAGGTTGTTGTTGGCATTATGGACTTGTTTTTGGCTCTGAAGTAGACCATTGGAATGGCTTCTAGTGCCGTCGTCATGGCCACGTTACCGTGAGGAAGTCCCAATCAACTGATCAACACACGACGTTCTGATTTGGTTTGTTGATATCTGCTATGTAATCCTAATGAGGGCCTAAAACCTGTTGTTAAACATGTTGGAAGTCACAGCGTGTTCTGATTGGCTGTTAAAGTGTAGGCCAAAAGCACCGTACTCTTTTTATTTTTTTAACCAAGCATGTCAGTTAAGAACAAATTCCTACTTACAATGAGGGTCTACCCAGGTCAAACCCGGACGACGCTGGGCCAATTGTGCTCCGTCCTTTTGGGACTCACAGGAACAGCCAGTTGTGATACAGCCTGGAATCGAACCAGGGTCTGTAATGACATCACAAGCTCTGAGATGCAGTGCCTTAGACCTCTGCACCACTCGGTAGCCACATAAACCAGACTGGACTATTCCTTCCTGTATTAAATACCTTTATATTGTCTGGTGTATTATATACCTTTATATTGTCTAGTGTATTATATACCTTTATATTGTCTAGTGTATTATATACCTTTATATTGTCTAGTGTATTATATGCCTTTATATTGTCTAGTGTATTATATACCTTTATATTGTCTAGTGTATTATATACCTTTATATTGTCTAGTGTATTATATATCTTTATATTGTCTAGTGTATTATATACCTTTATATTGTCTAGTGTATTATATACCTTTATATTGTCTAGTGTATTATATACCTTTATATTGTCTAGTGTATTATATACCTTTATATTGTCTGGTGTATTATATACCTTTATATTGTCTAGTGTATTATATACCTTTATATTGTCTAGTGTATTATATACCTTTATATTGTCTGATGTATTATATACCTTTATATTGTCTAGTGTATTATATACCTTTATATTGTCTGATGTATTATATATCTTTATATTGTCTTTATGATATATTCTAACTTTATATTGTCTAGTGTATTATATACCTTTATATTGTCTTTATGATGTATTATATACCTTTATATTGTCTAGTGTATTATATACCTTTATAATGTCTAGTGTATTATATATCTTTATATTGTCTGGTGTATTATATACCTTTATATTGTCTTTATGATATATTCTAACTTTATATTGTCTAGTGTATTATATATCTTTATATTGTCTAGTGTATTATATACCTTTATATTGTCTAGTGTATTATATACCTTTATATTGTCTAGTGTATTATATACCTTTATATTGTCTGGTGTATTATATACCTTTATATTGTCTAGTGTATTATATATCTTTATATTGTCTGGTGTATTATATACCTTTATATTGTCTGGTGTATTATATACCTTTACATTGTCTAGTGTATTATATACCTTTATATTGTCTAGTGTATTATATACCTTTATATTGTCTAGTGTATTATATACCTTTATATTGTCTAGTGTATTATATACCTTTATATTGACTGATGTATTATATACCTTTATATTGTCTGATGTATTATATATCTTTATATTGTCTTCATGATATATTCTAACTTTATATTGTCTAGTGTATTATATACCTTTATATTGTCTAGTGTATTATATACCTTTGTATTGTCTAGTGTATTATATACCTTTATATTGTCTAGTGTATTATATATCTTTATATTGTCTGGTGTATTATATACCTTTATATTGTCTTTATGATATATTCTAACTTTATATTGTCTAGTGTATTATATACCTTTATATTGTCTAGTGTATTATATACCTTTGTATTGTCTAGTGTATTATATACCTTTATATTGTCTAGTGTATTATATATCTTTATATTGTCTGGTGTATTATATACCTTTATATTGTCTTTATGATATATTCTAACTTTATATTGTCTAGTGTATTATATACCTTTATATTGTCTAGTGTATTATATACCTTTATATTGTCTAGTGTATTATATACCTTTATATTGTCTAGTGTAATATATACCTTTATATTGTCTAGTGTATTATGTACCTTTATATTGTCTAGTGTATTATATACCTTTATATTGTCTGGTGTATTATATACCTTTACATTGTCTAGTGTATTATATATCTTTATATTGTCTGGTGTATTATATACCTTTATATTGTCTAGTGTATTATATACCTTTATATTGTCTAGTGTATTATATACCTTTATATTGTCTAGTGTATTATATATCTTTATATTGTCTAGTGTATTATATATCTTTATATTGTCTGGTGTATTATATACCTTTATATTGTCTAGTGTATTATATACCTTTATATTGTCTAGTGTATTATATATCTTTATATTGTCTAGTGTATTATATATCTTTATATTGTCTGGTGTATTATATACCTTTATATTGTCTAGTGTATTATATACCTTTATTTTGTCTAGTGTATTATATATCTTTACATTGTCTAGTGTATTATATACCTTAATATTGTCTAGTGTATTATATACCTTTATATTGTCTAGTGTATTATATATCTTTATATTGTCTAGTGTATGATATATCTTTATATTGTCTGGTGTATTATATACCTTTATATTGTCTAGTGTATTATATACCTTTATATTGTCTGGTGTATTATATACCTTTATATTGTCTTTATGATATATTCTAACTTTATATTGTCTAGTGTATTATATACCTTTATATTGTCTAGTGTATTATATACCTTTATATTGTCTGGTGTATTATATACCTTTACATTGTCTAGTGTATTATATATCTTTATATTGTCTAGTGTATTATATATCTTTATATTGTCTAGTGTATTATATACCTTTATATTGTCTTTGTGATGTATTATATACCTTTATATTGTCTAGTGTATTATATACCTTTACATTGTCTAGTGTATTATATATCTTTATATTGTCTAGTGTATTATATACCTTTATATTGTCTTTATGATGTATTATATACCTTTATATTGTCTAGTGTATTATATACCTTTATATTGTCTAGTGTATTATATACCTTTATATTGTCTAGTGTATTATATACCTTTATATTGTCTAGTGTATAATTTATCTTTATATTGTCTAGTGTATTATATACCTTTATATTGTCTAGTGTATTATATACCTTTATATTGTCTAGTGTATTATATACCTTTATATTGTCTTTATGATGTATTATATACCTTTATATTGTCTAGTGTATTATATATCTTTATATTGTCTTTATGATGTATTATATACCTTTATATTGTCTAGTGTATTATATACCTTTATATTGTCTTTATGATGTATTATATACCTTTATATTGTCTTTATGGTGTATTATATACCTTTATATTGTCTTTATGGTGTATTATATACCTTTATATTGTCTTTATGATGTATTATTTACCTTTATATTGTCTTTATGATGTATTATATACCTTTATATTGTCTAGTGTATTATATACCTTTATATTGTCTAGTGTATTATATACCTTTATATTGTCTAGTGTATTATATACCTTTATATTGTCTAGTGTAGTATATACCTTTATATTGTCTAGTGTAGTATATACCTTTATATTGTCTAGTGTATTATATACCTTTATATTGTCTAGTGTATTATATACCTTTATATTGTCTAGTGTAGTATATACCTTTATATTGTCTAGTGTATTATATACCTTTATATTGTCTAGTGTATTATATACCTTTATATTGTCTGGTGTATTATATACCTTTATATTGTCTGGTGTATTATATACCTTTATATTGTCTTTATGATATATTATATACCTTTATATTGTCTAGTGTATTATATACCTTTATATTGTCTAGTGTATTATATACCTTTATATTGTCTGGTGTATTATATACCTTTATATTGTCTAGTGTATTATATACCTTTATATTGTCTTTATGATATATTATATACCTTTATATTGTCTAGTGTATTATATACCTTTATATTGTCTTTATGGTGTATTATATACCTTTATATTGTCTTTATGATGTATTATATACCTTTATATTGTCTAGTGTATTATATACCTTTATATTGTCTAGTGTATTATATACCTTTATATTGTCTGGTGTATTATATACCTTTATATTGTCTAGTGTATTATATACCTTTATATTGTCTAGTGTATTATATACCTTTATATTGTCTAGTGTATTATATACCTTTATATTGTCTAGTGTATTATATACCTTTATATTGTCTGGTGTATTATATACCTTCATATTGTATAGTGTATTATATACCTTTATATTGTCTAGTGTATTATATACCTTTATATTGTCTAGTGTATTATATACCTTTATATTGTCTAGTGTATTATATACCTTTATATTGTCTTTATGATGTATTATATACCTTTATATTGTCTAGTGTATTATATACCTTTATATTGTCTAGTGTATTATATACCTTTATATTGTATAGTGTATTATATACCTTCATATTGTCTAGTGTATTATATACCTTTATATTGTCTAGTGTATTATATACCTTTATATTGTCTTTATGATGTATTATATACCTTTATATTGTCTAGTGTATTATATACCTTTATATTGTCTTTATGATGTATTATATACCTTTTTATTGACTTTATGATTTGCTGTACTCTTCTTGTACACGTCAATATGTACAAGTCTTGGTCTCAATGTATCTGAGTCTTGTAATCTATGTTTGTGATGAGAGACTCTACATGCTGTCCAATGAAGGTGCCTTAGTTTAGTTCAGGCACCGGCTTAGACACCCTTGAAACCATGCCTCAGTTGCAGAAGGACCCCTGTTCAGGCACCGGCTTAGCCACCATGGAAACCACATTAGGACCCCTGCTCAAAAGCACAGGAAGCAGCATGCAAACTCTAGACACTATAGACTTGACTGTCAGCTCTACTGGCCAACACTCATAGTTATTATGCTCTAGTATAGCAATAAGAGTGGTAAGTGCAATTAATTGAATGCAATGCAATGGCAGGATATAGCAATACTTATCAGTAGGTATCAGTTATGTTGCAGGTATTGAGCTGCCTTTGATACAATGAGTGATTCAGCTTCCAGTCTACCATCCATCCACTGCCACCTAGGAAAATGAAAATATACACACACACACACACACTGCTGACCAGCCATGCCGGCCTCACCCGTCATGCCGGCCTCACCCGCCATGCCGGCCTCACCCGCCATGCCGGCCTCACCCGCCATGCCGGCCTCACCCGCCATGCCGGCCTCACCCGCCATGCCGGCCTCACCCGTCATGCCGGCCTCACCCGTCATGCCGGTCTCACCCGTCATACCGGCCTCACCCGCCATGCCGGCCTCACCCGCCATGCCGGCCTCACCCGCCATGCCGGCCTTACCCGCCATGTCGGCCTCACCCGTCATGCCGGTCTCACCCGCCATGCCGGCCTCACCCGCCATGCCGGCCTTACCCGCCATGTCGGCCTCACCCGTCATGCCGGTCTCACCCGCCATGCCGGTCTCACCCGTCATGCCGGTCTCACCCGCCATGCCGGCCTCACCCGCCATGCCGGCCTCACCCGCCATGCCGGCCTCACCCGCCATGCCGGCCTCACCCGCCATGCCGGCCTCACCCGCCATGCCGGCCTCACCCGTCATGCCGGCCTCACCCGTCATGCCGGCCTCACCCGCCATGCCGGCCTCACCCGCCATGCCGGCCTCACCCGCCATGCCGGCCTCACCCGTCATGCCGGCCTCACCCGTCATGCCGGCCTCACCCGGCATGCCGGCCTCACCCGTCATGCCGGCCTCACCCGCCATGCCGGCCTCACCCGCCATGCCGGCCTCACCCGCCATGCCGGCCTCACCCGCCATGCCGGCCTCACCCGCCATGCCGGCCTCACCCGCCATGCCGGCCTCACCCGTCATGCCGGCCTCACCCGCCATGCCGGCCTCACCCGCCATGCCGGCCTCACCCGCCATGCCGGCCTCACCCGCCATGCCGGCCTCACCCGTCATGCCGGCCTCACCCGCCATGCCGGCCTCACCCGCCATGCCGGCCTCACCCGCCATGCCGGCCTCACCCGTCATGCCGGCCTCACCCGTCATGCCGGCCTCACCCGTCATGCCGGCCTCACCCGCCATGCCGGCCTCACCCGCCATGCCGGCCTCACCCGCCATGCCGGCCTCACCCGCCATGCCGGCCTCACCCGCCATGCCGGCCTCACCCGACGCTGCACTCTACAAACAGACTGTCCGTGGTGTTGGTCCGTGGTGTGTAACGAGGAGCCAACAGACGCTGCTCTCTACAAACAGACTGTCCGTGGTGTTGGTCTGTGGTGTGTAACGAGGAGACAACAGACGCTGCTCTCTACAAACAGACTGTCCGTGGTGTTGGTCTGTGGTGTGTAACGAGGAGACAACAGACGCTGCTCTCTACAAACAGACTGTCCGTGGTGTTGGTCTGTGGTGTGTAACGAGGAGACAACAGACGCTGCTCTCTACAAACAGACTGTCCGTGGTGTTGGTCTGTGGTGTGTAACGAGGAGACAGCAGACGCTGCTCTCTACAAACAGACTGTCCGTGGTGTTGGTCTGTGGTGTGTAACGAGGAGACAACAGACGCTGCACTCTACAAACAGACTGTTCGTGGTGTTGGTCTGTGGTGTGTAACGAGGAGACAACAGACGCTGCTCTCTACAAACAGACTGTTCGTGGTGTTGGTCTGTGGTGTGTAACGAGGAGACAACAGAAGCTGCTCTCTACAAACAGACTGTTCGTGGTGTTGGTCCGTGGTGTGTAACGAGGAGCCAACAGACGCTGCTCTCTACAAACAGACTGTCCGTGGTGTTGGTCCATGGTGTGTAACGAGGAGCCAACAGACGCTGCAATCTACAAACAGACTGTCCGTGGTGTTGGTCCATGGTGTGTAACGAGGAGCCAACAGACGCTGCTCTCTACAAACAGACTGTCCGTGGTGTTGGTCTGTGGTGTGAAACGAGGAGCCAACAGACGCTGCTCTCTACAAACAGACTGTTCGTGGTGTTGGTCTGTGGTGTGAAACGAGGAGCCAACAGACGCTGCACTCTACAAACAGACTGTCCGTGGTGTTGGTCTGTGGTGTGAAACGAGGAGCCAACAGACGCTGCACTCTACAAACAGACTGTTCGTGGTGTTGGTCTGTGGTGTGAAACGAGGAGCCAACAGACGCTGCACTCTACAAACAGACTGTCCGTGGTGTTGGTCTGTGGTGTGAAACGAGGAGCCAACAGACGCTGCACTCTACAAACAGACTGTTCGTGGTGTTGGTCTGTGGTGTGAAACGAGGAGCCAACAGACGCTGCTCTCTACAAACAGACTGTCCGTGGTGTTGGTCCGTGGTGTGAAACGAGGAGCCAACAGACGCTGCTCTCTACAAACAGACTGTCCGTGGTGTTGGTCCGTGGTGTGAAACGAGGAGCCAACAGACGCTGCTCTCTACAAACAGACTGTCCGTGGTGTTGGTCTGTGGTGTGTAACGAGGAGCCAACAGACGCTGCTCTCTACAAACAGACTGTCCGTGGTGTTGGTCCGTGGTGTGAAACGAGGAGCCAACAGACGCTGCTCTCTACAAACAGACTGTTCGTGGTGTTGGTCCGTGGTGTGAAACGAGGAGCCAACAGACGCTGCTCTCTACAAACAGACTGTCCGTGGTGTTGGTCCGTGGTGTGAAACGAGTAGCCAACAGACGCTGCACTCTACAAACAGACTGTTCGTGGTGTTGGTCCGTGGTGTGTAACGAGGAGCCAACAGACGCTGCTCTCTACAAACAGACTGTCCGTGGTGTTGGTCCGTGGTGTGAAACGAGGAGCCAACAGACGCTGCACTCTACAAACAGACTGTTCGTGGTGTTGGTCCGTGGTGTTGGTCCGTGGTGTTGGTCCGTGGTGTTGGTCCGTGGTGTTGGTCCGTGGTGTGTAACGAGGAGACAACAGACGCTGCACTCTACAAACAGACTGTTCGTGGTGTTGGTCTGTGGTGTGTAACGAGGAGACAACAGACGCTGCTCTCTACAAACAGACTGTCCGTGGTGTTGGTCCGTGGTGTGAAACGAGGAGACAACAGACGCTGCTCTCTACAAACAGACTGTCCGTGGTGTTGGTCCGTGGTGTGAAACGAGGAGCCAACAGACGCTGCACTCTACAAACAGACTGTCCGTGGTGTTGGTCTGTGGTGTGTAACGAGGAGCCAACAGACGCTGCTCTCTACAAACAGACTGTCCGTGGTGTTGGTCCGTGGTGTGAAACGAGGAGCCAACAGACGCTGCACTCTACAAACAGACTGTCCGTGGTGTTGTTCTGTGGTGTGTAACGAGGAGACAACAGACGCTGCACTCTACAAACAGACTGTCCGTGGTGTTGGTCTGTGGTGTGTAACGAGGAGACAACAGACGCTGCACTCTACAAACAGACTGTTCGTGGTGTTGGTCCGTGGTGTGTAACGAGGAGACAACAGACGCTGCACTCTACAAACAGACTGTTCGTGGTGTTGGTCCGTGGTGTGTAACGAGGAGCCAACAGACGCTGCTCTCTACAAACAGACTGTCCGTGGTGTTGGTCCGTGGTGTGTAACGAGGAGCCAACAGACGCTGCTCTCTACAAACAGACTGTCCGTGGTGTTGGTCCGTGGTGTGTAACGAGGAGCCAACAGACGCTGCACTCTACAAACAGACTGTCCGTGGTGTTGGTCCGTGGTGTGTAACGAGGAGCCAACAGACGCTGCTCTCTACAAACAGACTGTCCGTGGTGTTGGTCCGTGGTGTGAAACGAGTAGCCAACAGACGCTGCACTCTACAAACAGACTGTTCGTGGTGTTGGTCCGTGGTGTGTAACGAGGAGCCAACAGACGCTGCTCTCTACAAACAGACTGTCCGTGGTGTTGGTCCGTGGTGTGAAACGAGGAGCCAACAGACGCTGCACTCTACAAACAGACTGTTCGTGGTGTTGGTCCGTGGTGTTGGTCCGTGGTGTTGGTCCGTGGTGTTGGTCCGTGGTGTTGGTCCGTGGTGTGTAACGAGGAGACAACAGACGCTGCACTCTACAAACAGACTGTTCGTGGTGTTGGTCTGTGGTGTGTAACGAGGAGACAACAGACGCTGCTCTCTACAAACAGACTGTCCGTGGTGTTGGTCCGTGGTGTGAAACGAGGAGACAACAGACGCTGCTCTCTACAAACAGACTGTCCGTGGTGTTGGTCCGTGGTGTGAAACGAGGAGCCAACAGACGCTGCACTCTACAAACAGACTGTCCGTGGTGTTGGTCTGTGGTGTGTAACGAGGAGCCAACAGACGCTGCTCTCTACAAACAGACTGTCCGTGGTGTTGGTCCGTGGTGTGAAACGAGGAGCCAACAGACGCTGCACTCTACAAACAGACTGTCCGTGGTGTTGTTCTGTGGTGTGTAACGAGGAGACAACAGACGCTGCACTCTACAAACAGACTGTCCGTGGTGTTGGTCTGTGGTGTGTAACGAGGAGACAACAGACGCTGCACTCTACAAACAGACTGTTCGTGGTGTTGGTCCGTGGTGTGTAACGAGGAGACAACAGACGCTGCACTCTACAAACAGACTGTTCGTGGTGTTGGTCCGTGGTGTGTAACGAGGAGCCAACAGACGCTGCACTCTACAAACAGACTGTCCGTGGTGTTGGTCCGTGGTGTGAAACGAGGAGCCAACAGACGCTGCACTCTACAAACAGACTGTCCGTGGTGTTGGTCCGTGGTGTGAAACGAGGAGCCAACAGACGCTGCTCTCTACAAACAGACTGTCCGTGGTGTTGGTCCGTGGTGTGAAACGAGGAGACAACAGACGCTGCTCTCTACAAACAGACTGTCCGTGGTGTTGGTCCGTGGTGTGAAACGAGGAGCCAACAGACGCTGCACTCTACAAACAGACTGTCCGTGGTGTTGGTCTGTGGTGTGTAACGAGGAGCCAACAGACGCTGCTCTCTACAAACAGACTGTCCGTGGTGTTGGTCCGTGGTGTGAAACGAGGAGCCAACAGACGCTGCACTCTACAAACAGACTGTCCGTGGTGTTGTTCTGTGGTGTGTAACGAGGAGACAACAGACGCTGCACTCTACAAACAGACTGTCCGTGGTGTTGGTCTGTGGTGTGTAACGAGGAGACAACAGACGCTGCACTCTACAAACAGACTGTTCGTGGTGTTGGTCCGTGGTGTGTAACGAGGAGACAACAGACGCTGCACTCTACAAACAGACTGTTCGTGGTGTTGGTCCGTGGTGTGTAACGAGGAGCCAACAGACGCTGCACTCTACAAACAGACTGTCCGTGGTGTTGGTCCGTGGTGTGAAACGAGGAGCCAACAGACGCTGCACTCTACAAACAGACTGTCCGTGGTGTTGGTCCGTGGTGTGAAACGAGGAGCCAACAGACGCTGCTCTCTACAAACAGACTGTCCGTGGTGTTGGTCCGTGGTGTGTAACGAGGAGCCAACAGACGCTGCATTTGACACATTTATGAAAAACGTTTATTCCAGTTGCTAATAAGCAGGCACCTATTAAGAAAATGACGGTTAAAAACGGTTAAATCCCTGCGGAATGATGTGGAATTGAAAAATGGTATGGTTGAGAGGGATGAGGCAAAAGGAATGGCAAATAAGTCTGGCTGTACAACCTATTGGCAAACATATTGCAAATTGAGAAATCATGTGACTAATAAAGGTAAATAACATTAAAAAAATATATAGTAAAAAGCTTTTGAAGCACCTTCAATAACAATTTGGGAATAAAAATCAGCTCCATCATGAATCAGGTGGCTCATTCATCACAAAACTGACTGATTTTGCCAACTTTAAGGATTTTTTCAATTGGCAAAATAAGCTAATTTAGGCATGACATGCCAGCAACAAACGCTGACACTACACATCCAAGTTTAACCGACCAAATTACGCAAGACAAGCATTGTAATTGTGAATTACGACAAAGTGAGTGTGGAAGAGGTGAAAAAATGATTGTTTTCTATCAACAATGACAAGCCACCCGTGTCTGACAACTTGGATAGAAAAAAAACTGAGGATAATAGCAGATGATATTGCCACTCCTATTTGCCATATTTTAAATGTAAGCCTACTGGAAAGTATGTTGCCCTCAGGCCTTGAGGGAAGCTAAAGTTATTCCCCTCCCTAATAATAGTAAAGCCCCCTTTTACTGGCTCAAATAGCCGACCAATCAGCCTGTTACCAACCTTTAGTAAACTTTTGGAAAAAATGGTGTTTGACCAGATACAATGTTATCTGGTCAAACACTTTCAGAACGCGTATAGGAAAGTACGTTCAACAAGCATAGCACTTACACAAATGACTGATGATTGGCTGAGAGAAATTGATTAACAAGATTGTGGGGGGCTGTTTTGTTAGACCTCAGTGTGGCTTTTGACATTATCGAACATAATCTGATGCTGGAAAAACGTACGTGTTATGGCTTTACACCCCCTGCTATAATGTGGATAAAGAGTTACCTAACTAACATTATTATCTAACAGAACACAGATGGTGTTCTTTAATGAAAGCCCCCCCCCCCCCCCCAACATAATCCAGTTAGAATCAGGAATTCCCCAGGGCAGCTGTCTTGGCCCCTCACTTTTTTCAATCTTGACTAACAACATGCCACTGGCTTTGATTAAATCCAATGTGTCTATGTATGCGGATGACTCAACACTATACGCGTCAGCTACCACAGCGACTGAAATGACTGCAGCACTTACCAAAGAGCTGCAGTTAGTTTCAAAGTGGGTGGCAAGGAATAAGTTAGTCCTAAATATTTCTAAAACTAAACAGTTGTATTTGGGATAAATAATTCACTATACCATAAACCTCAACTAAAATTGATGTGACTAAACTGCTTAGAGTAACCCTGGGTTGTAAAATGTAATGGTCAAAGCATGTTGATACAACAGTAGCTAATATGGGGGGGGAGTCTGTCCATGATGAGGCCCTACTCTGCCTTCTTAACAACACCGTCAACAAGGCAGGTCCTACAGACCCTGGTTTTGTCGCACCTGGACAACTGTTCAGTCGTGTGGGCAGGTACCACAGAAAGGTACTGGCTCAGAGCAGGGCAGCACGACTGGCCCTTGGATGTACACAGTTAACATTAATAACATGCACGTTATCTTCCAGCTCAAAGGGAAGGAGAGATGTACTTCATCACTAGGTATTGACATGTTGAATGCACCGAGCTGTTTAAACTACTGGCACACAGCTCAGACACCCATACATACCCCACAAGACATGCCACCAGAGGTCTCTTCACAGTCCCCAAGTCCAGAACAGACTACGGGAGGTGCACAGTACTACATAGAGCCATGACTACATGGAACTCTATTCCACATCAGGTAACTGATGCAAGCAGTAGAATCAGATTTAAAAACAGATAAATATACACCTTATGGAACAACGGGGACTGTGCATACACACACACACACACACACAATGACATATGCACTATACACACACGTACACATGGCTTTTGTATTGTAAATATATGGTACTGGTGGAGTAGGGGACCAAGGGCACGCAGTGTGTTGTGAAATCCGT